>NW_026775469.1:0-128000 GCF_963259705.1 Myotis daubentonii
GGCGGTTCCAGTAAATACTTCTAAGCAAACTGTCTAATTGTGGTAAAACTGTTAAAATACAAAATGAGAGTTCCCAGAAATGATTAAGAACGTGTAATAAACCCCTCAAGTACACGTAAATAGATTCTTACTACATTTACTGTCGAATTCAATCACGGAGGTTTCCAGTGGAAAATACTGGTAATGTTTACAAGTCCGGGTACTTCGGGTGGCGTTTACACGGGACTGTGCTTTCAATTATTACGAGTTCATGTTTACAGAGCTCAGAATTGGTGTCTAAAGCCTTTGAATCACGAGAATAGTTTTTGTGTTTACAATTTAGGAGGATTGGCTTTGGCGTTTTTTTTGTGTGAATCAGTTAAAATGGTGGCGGTTCCAGTAAATACTTCTAAGCAAACTGTCTAATTGTGGTAAAACTGTTAAAATACACAATGAGAGTTCCCAGAAATGATTAAGAACGTGTAATAAACCCCTCAAGTACACGTAAATAGATTCTTACTACATTTACTGTCGAATTCAACACGGAGGTTTCCAGTGGAAAGCTGTGAAATGACGAAAATACTGGTAATGTTTACAAGTACGGGTACTTCTGGTGGCGTTTTCACGGGACTGTGCTTTCAAATATTAAGAGTTCATGTTTACAGAGCTCAGAATTGGTGTCTAAAGCCTTTGATTCACGAGAATAGTTTTTGTGTTTACAATTTAGGAGGATTGGCTTTGGCGTTTTTTTTGTGTGAATCAATTAAAATGGTGGCGGTTCCAGTAAATACTTCTAAGCAAACTGTCTAATTGTGGTAAAACTGTTAAAATACAAAATGAGAGTTCCCAGAAATGATTAAGAACGTGTAATAAACACCTCAAGTACACGTAAATAGATTCTTACTACATTTACTGTCGAATTCAATCACGGAGGTTTCGAGTGGAAAGCTGTGAAATGACGAAAATACTGGTAATTTTTACAAGTACGGGTACTTCTGGTGGCGTTTTCACGGGACTGTGCTTTCAATTATTAAGAGTTCATGTTACAGAGCTCAGAATTGGTGTCTAAAGCCTTGGAATGACGAGAATAGTTTTTATGTTTACAATTTAGGAGGATTGGCTTTGGCTTTTTTTTGTGTGAATCAGTTAAAATGGTGGCGGTTCCAGTAAATACTTCTAAGCAAACTGTCTAATTGTGGTAAAACTGTTAAAATACACAATGAGAGTACCCAGAAATGATTAAGAACGTGTAATAAACCCCTCAAGTACACGTAAATAGATTCTTACTACATTTACTGTCGAATTCAATCACGGAGGTTTCGAGTGGAAAGCTGTGAAATGACGAAAATACTGGTAATGTTTACAAGTCCGGGTACTTCGGGTGGCATTTTCACGGAACTGTGCTTTCAATTATTACGAGTTCATGTTTACAGAGCTCAGAATTGGTGTCTAAAGCCTTGGAATGACGAGAATAGTTTTTATGTTTACAATTTAGGAGGATTGGCTTTGGCTTTTTTTTGTGTGAATCAGTTAAAATGGTGGCGGTTCCAGTAAATACTTCTAAGCAAACTGTCTAATTGTGGTAAAACTGTTAAAATACACAATGAGAGTTCCCAGAAATGATTAAGAACGTGTAATAAACCCCTCAAGTACACGTAAATAGATTCTTACTACCTTTCCTGTCGAATTCAATCACGGAGGTTTCCCGTGGAAAGCTGTGAAATGACGAAAATACTGGTAATGTTTACAAGTCCGGGTACTTCGGGTGGCGTTTTCACGGGACTGGGCTTTCACTTATTAAGAGTTCATGTTTACAGAGCTCAGATTTGGTGTCTAAAGCCTTGGAATGACGAGAATAGTTTTTATGTTTACAATTTAGGAGGATTGGCTTTGGCGTTTCTTTATGTTAATCAGTTAAAATGGTGGCGGTTCCAGTAAATACTTCTAAGCAAACTGTCTAATTGTGGTAAAACTGTTAAAATACACAATGAGAGTTCCCAGAAATGATTAAGAACGTGTAATAAACATCTCAAGTACACGTAAATAGATTCTTACTACATTTACTGTCGAATTCAACACGGAGGTTTCCAGTGGAAAGCTGTGAAATGACGAAAATACTGGTAATGTTTACAAGTCCGGGTACTTCGGGTGGCGTTTTCACGGGACTGTGCTTTCAAATATTAAGAGTTCATGTTTACAGAGCTCAGATTTGGTGTCTAAAGCCTTGGAATGACGAGAATAGTTTTTATGTTTACAATTTAGGAGGATTGGCTTTGGCGTTTTTTTTGTGTGAATCAGTTAAAATGGTGGCGGTTCCAGTAAATACTTCTAAGCAAACTGTCTAATTGTGGTAAAACTGTTAAAATACACAATGAGAGTTCCCAGAAATGATTAAGAACGTGTAATAAACATCTCAAGTACACGTAAATAGATTCTTACTACATTTACTGTCGAATTCAACACGGAGTTTTCCAGTGGAAAGCTGTGAAATGACGAAAATACTGGTAATGTTTACAAGTCCGCGTACTTCGGGTGGCGTTTTCACGGGACTGTGCTTTCAAATATTAAGAGTTCATGTTTACAGAGCTCAGAATTTGTGTCTAAAGCCTTTGAATCACGAGAATAGTTTTTATGTTTACAATTTAGGAGGATTGGCTTTGGCATATTTTTTGTGTGAATCAGTTAAAATGGTGGCGGTTCCACTAAAAAGTTCTAAGCAAACTGTCTAATTGTGGTAAAACTGTTAAAATACACAATGAGAGTTCCCAGAAATGATTAAGAACGTGTAATAAACATCTCAAGTACACGTAAATAGATTCTTACTACATTTACTGTCGAATTCAACACGGAGGTTTCCAGTGGAAAGCTGTGAAATGACGAAAATACTGGTAATGTTTACAAGTACGGGTACTTCTGGTGGCGTTTTCACGGGACTGTGCTTTCAAATATTAAGAGTTCATGTTTACAGAGCTCAGAATTGGTGTCTAAAGCCTTTCAATCACGAGAATAGTTTTTGTGTTTACAATTTAGGAGGATTGGCTTTGGCGTTTTTTTGTGTGTGAATCAGTTAAAATGGTGGCGGTTCCAGTAAATACTTCTAAGCAAACTGTCTAATTGTGGTAAAACTGTTAAAATACACAATGAGAGTTCCCAGAAATGATTAAGAACGTGTAATAAACCCCTCAAGTACACGTAAATAGATTCTTACTACATTTACTGTCGAATTCAATCACGGAGGTTTCCAGTGGAAAATACTGGTAATGTTTACAAGTCCGGGTACTTCGGGTGGCGTTTTCACGGGACTGTGCTTTCAATTATTACGAGTTCATGTTTACAGAGCTCAGAATTGGTGTCTAAAGCCTTTGAATCACGAGAATAGTTTTTGTGTTTACAATTTAGGAGGATTGGCTTTGGCGTTTTTTTTGTGTGAATCAGTTAAAATGGTGGCGGTTCCAGTAAATACTTCTAAGCAAACTGTCTAATTGTGGTAAAACTGTTAAAATACACAATGAGAGTTCCCAGAAATGATTAAGAACGTGTAATAAACCCCTCAAGTACACGTAAATAGATTCTTACTACATTTACTGTCGAATTCAACACGGAGGTTTCCAGTGGAAAGCTGTGAAATGACGAAAATACTGGTAATGTTTACAAGTACGGGTACTTCTGGTGGCGTTTTCACGGGACTGTGCTTTCAAATATTAAGAGTTCATGTTTACAGAGCTCAGAATTGGTGTCTAAAGCCTTTGAATCACGAGAATAGTTTTTGTGTTTACAATTTAGGAGGATTGGCTTTGGCGTATTTTTTGTGTGAATCAATTAAAATGGTGGCGGTTCCAGTAAATACTTCTAAGCAAACTGTCTAATTGTGGTAAAACTGTTAAAATACAAAATGAGAGTTCCCAGAAATGATTAAGAACGTGTAATAAACACCTCAAGTACACGTAAATAGATTCTTACTACATTTACTGTCGAATTCAATCACGGAGGTTTCGAGTGGAAAGCTGTGAAATGACGAAAATACTGGTAATTTTTACAAGTACGGGTACTTCTGGTGGCGTTTTCACGGGACTGTGCTTTCAATTATTAAGAGTTCATGTTACAGAGCTCAGAATTGGTGTCTAAAGCCTTTGAATCACGAGAATAGTTTTTATGTTTACAATTTAGGAGGATTGGCTTTGGCGTATTTTTTGTGTGAATCAGTTAAAATGGTGGCGGTTCCACTAAAAAGTTCTAAGCAAACTGTCTAATTGTGGTAAAACTGTTAAAATACACAATGAGAGTTCCCAGAAATGATTAAGAACGTGTAATAAACATCTCAAGTACACGTAAATAGATTCTTACTACATTTACTGTCGAATTCAACACGGAGGTTTCCAGTGGAAAGCTGTGAAATGACGAAAATACTGGTAATGTTTACAAGTACGGGTACTTCTGGTGGCGTTTTCACGGGACTGTGCTTTCAAATATTAAGAGTTCATGTTTACAGAGCTCAGAATTGGTGTCTAAAGCCTTTCAATCACGAGAATAGTTTTTGTGTTTACAATTTAGGAGGATTGGCTTTGGCGTTTTTTTTGTGTGAATCAGTTAAAATGGTGGCGGTTCCAGTAAATACTTCTAAGCAAACTGTCTAATTGTGGTAAAACTGTTAAAATACACAATGAGAGTTCCCAGAAATGATTAAGAACGTGTAATAAACCCCTCAAGTACACGTAAATAGATTCTTACTACATTTACTGTCGAATTCAACACGGAGGTTTCCAGTGGAAAGCTGTGAAATGACGAAAATACTGGTAATGTTTACAAGTACGGGTACTTCTGGTGGCGTTTTCACGGGACTGTGCTTTCAAATATTAAGAGTTCATGTTTACAGAGCTCAGAATTGGTGTCTAAAGCCTTTGAATCACGAGAATAGTTTTTGTGTTTACAATTTAGGAGGATTGGCTTTGGCGTTTTTTTTGTGTGAATCAATTAAAATGGTGGCGGTTCCAGTAAATACTTCTAAGCAAACTGTCTAATTGTGGTAAAACTGTTAAAATACAAAATGAGAGTTCCCAGAAATGATTAAGAACGTGTAATAAACACCTCAAGTACACGTAAATAGATTCTTACTACATTTACTGTCGAATTCAATCACGGAGGTTTCGAGTGGAAAGCTGTGAAATGACGAAAATACTGGTAATTTTTACAAGTACGGGTACTTCTGGTGGCGTTTTCACGGGACTGTGCTTTCAATTATTAAGAGTTCATGTTACAGAGCTCAGAATTGGTGTCTAAAGCCTTGGAATGACGAGAATAGTTTTTATGTTTACAATTTAGGAGGATTGGCTTTGGCTTTTTTTTGTGTGAATCAGTTAAAATGGTGGCGGTTCCAGTAAATACTTCTAAGCAAACTGTCTAATTGTGGTAAAACTGTTAAAATACACAATGAGAGTACCCAGAAATGATTAAGAACGTGTAATAAACCCCTCAAGTACACGTAAATAGATTCTTACTACATTTACTGTCGAATTCAATCACGGAGGTTTCCAGTGGAAAGCTGTGAAATGACGAAAATACTGGTAATGTTTACAAGTCCGGGTACTTCGGGTGGCATTTTCACGGAACTGTGCTTTCAATTATTACGAGTTCA
This sequence comes from Myotis daubentonii, assembly GCF_963259705.1. Taxonomy (NCBI): domain Eukaryota; kingdom Metazoa; phylum Chordata; class Mammalia; order Chiroptera; family Vespertilionidae; genus Myotis; species Myotis daubentonii. The sequence continues at coordinate 5,612 of NW_026775469.1, forward strand.
TGTTTACAGAGCTCAGAATTGGTGTCTAAAGCCTTGGAATGACGAGAATAGTTTTTATGTTTACAATTTAGGAGGATTGGCTTTGGCTTTTTTTTGTGTGAATCAGTTAAAATGGTGGCGGTTCCAGTAAATACTTCTAAGCAAACTGTCTAATTGTGGTAAAACTGTTAAAATACACAATGAGAGTTCCCAGAAATGATTAAGAACGTGTAATAAACCCCTCAAGTACACGTAAATAGATTCTTACTACCTTTCCTGTCGAATTCAATCACGGAGGTTTCCCGTGGAAAGCTGTGAAATGACGAAAATACTGGTAATGTTTACAAGTCCGGGTACTTCGGGTGGCGTTTTCACGGGACTGGGCTTTCACTTATTAAGAGTTCATGTTTACAGAGCTCAGATTTGGTGTCTAAAGCCTTGGAATGACGAGAATAGTTTTTATGTTTACAATTTAGGAGGATTTGCTTTGTCGTTTCTTTATGTTAATCAGTTAAAATGGTGGCGGTTCCAGTAAATACTTCTAAGCAAACTGTCTAATTGTGGTAAAACTGTTAAAATACACAATGAGAGTTCCCAGAAATGATTAAGAACGTGTAATAAACATCTCAAGTACACGTAAATAGATTCTTACTACATTTACTGTCGAATTCAACACGGAGGTTTCCAGTGGAAAGCTGTGAAATGACGAAAATACTGGTAATGTTTACAAGTCCGGGTACTTCGGGTGGCGTTTTCACGGGACTGTGCTTTCAAATATTAAGAGTTCATGTTTACAGAGCTCAGATTTGGTGTCTAAAGCCTTGGAATGACGAGAATAGTTTTTATGTTTACAATTTAGGAGGATTGGCTTTGGCGTTTTTTTTGTGTGAATCAGTTAAAATGGTGGCGGTTCCAGTAAATACTTCTAAGCAAACTGTCTAATTGTGGTAAAACTGTTAAAATACACAATGAGAGTTCCCAGAAATGATTAAGAACGTGTAATAAACATCTCAAGTACACGTAAATAGATTCTTACTACATTTACTGTCGAATTCAACACGGAGGTTTCCAGTGGAAAGCTGTGAAATGACGAAAATACTGGTAATGTTTACAAGTCCGGGTACTTCGGGTGGCGTTTTCACGGGACTGTGCTTTCAAATATTAAGAGTTCATGTTTACAGAGCTCAGAATTGGTGTCTAAAGCCTTGGAATGACGAGAATAGTTTTTATGTTTACAATTTAGGAGGATTGGCTTTGGCGTTTTTTTTTGTGTGAATCAGTTAAAATGGCGGCGGTTCCAGTAAATACTTCTAAGCAAACTGTCTAATTGTGGTAAAACTGTTAAAATACACAATGATAGTTCCCAGAAATGATTAAGAACGTGTAATAAACACCTCAAGTACACGTAAATAGATTCTTACTACATTTACTGTCAAATTCAATCACGGAGGTTTCCAGTGGAAAGCTGTGAAATGACGAAAATACTGGTAATGTTTACAAGTACGGGTACTTCTGGTGGCGTTTTCACGGGACTGTGCTTTCAATTATTAAGAGTTCATGTTTACAGAGCTCAGAATTTGTGTCTAAAGCCTTTGAATCACGAGAATAGTTTTTATGTTTACAATTTAGGAGGATTGGCTTTGGCATATTTTTTGTGTGAATCAGTTAAAATGGTGGCGGTTCCACTAAAAAGTTCTAAGCAAACTGTCTAATTGTGGTAAAACTGTTAAAATACACAATGAGAGTTCCCAGAAATGATTAAGAACGTGTAATAAACATCTCAAGTACACGTAAATAGATTCTTACTACATTTACTGTCGAATTCAACACGGAGGTTTCCAGTGGAAAGCTGTGAAATGACGAAAATACTGGTAATGTTTACAAGTACGGGTACTTCTGGTGGCGTTTTCACGGGACTGTGCTTTCAAATATTAAGAGTTCATGTTTACAGAGCTCAGAATTGGTGTCTAAAGCCTTTCAATCACGAGAATAGTTTTTGTGTTTACAATTTAGGAGGATTGGCTTTGGCGTTTTTTTGTGTGTGAATCAGTTAAAATGGTGGCGGTTCCAGTAAATACTTCTAAGCAAACTGTCTAATTGTGGTAAAACTGTTAAAATACACAATGAGAGTTCCCAGAAATGATTAAGAACGTGTAATAAACCCCTCAAGTACACGTAAATAGATTCTTACTACATTTACTGTCGAATTCAATCACGGAGGTTTCCAGTGGAAAATACTGGTATGTTTACAAGTCCGGGTACTTCGGGTGGCGTTTTCACGGGACTGTGCTTTCAATTATTACGAGTTCATGTTTACAGAGCTCAGAATTGGTGTCTAAAGCCTTTGAATCACGAGAATAGTTTTTGTATTTACAATTTAGGAGGATTGGCTTTGGCGTTTTTTTTGTGTGAATCAGTTAAAATGGTGGCGGTTCCAGTAAATACTTCTAAGCAAACTGTCTAATTGTGGTAAAACTGTTAAAATACACAATGAGAGTTCCCAGAAATGATTAAGAACGTGTAATAAACCCCTCAAGTACACGTAAATAGATTCTTACTACATTTACTGTCGAATTCAACACGGAGGTTTCCAGTGGAAAGCTGTGAAATGACGAAAATACTGGTAATGTTTACAAGTACGGGTACTTCTGGTGGCGTTTTCACGGGACTGTGCTTTCAAATATTAAGAGTTCATGTTTACAGAGCTCAGAATTGGTGTCTAAAGCCTTTGAATCACGAGAATAGTTTTTGTGTTTACAATTTAGGAGGATTGGCTTTGGCGTATTTTTTGTGTGAATCAATTAAAATGGTGGCGGTTCCAGTAAATACTTCTAAGCGAACTGTCTAATTGTGGTAAAACTGTTAAAATACAAAATGAGAGTTCCCAGAAATGATTAAGAACGTGTAATAAACACCTCAAGTACACGTAAATAGATTCTTACTACATTTACTGTCGAATTCAATCACGGAGGTTTCGAGTGGAAAGCTGTGAAATGACGAAAATACTGGTAATTTTTACAAGTACGGGTACTTCTGGTGGCGTTTTCACGGGACTGTGCTTTCAATTATTAAGAGTTCATGTTACAGAGCTCAGAATTGGTGTCTAAAGCCTTTGAATCACGAGAATAGTTTTTATGTTTACAATTTAGGAGGATTGGCTTTGGCGTATTTTTTGTGTGAATCAGTTAAAATGGTGGCGGTTCCACTAAAAAGTTCTAAGCAAACTGTCTAATTGTGGTAAAACTGTTAAAATACACAATGAGAGTTCCCAGAAATGATTAAGAACGTGTAATAAACATCTCAAGTACACGTAAATAGATTCTTACTACATTTACTGTCGAATTCAACACGGAGGTTTCCAGTGGAAAGCTGTGAAATGACGAAAATACTGGTAATGTTTACAAGTACGGGTACTTCTGGTGGCGTTTTCACGGGACTGTGCTTTCAAATATTAAGAGTTCATGTTTACAGAGCTCAGAATTGGTGTCTAAAGCCTTTCAATCACGAGAATAGTTTTTGTGTTTACAATTTAGGAGGATTGGCTTTGGCGTTTTTTTTTGTGTGAATCAGTTAAAATGGTGGCGGTTCCAGTAAATACTTCTAAGCAAACTGTCTAATTGTGGTAAAACTGTTAAAATACACAATGAGAGTACCCAGAAATGATTAAGAACGTGTAATAAACCCCTCAAGTACACGTAAATAGATTCTTACTACATTTACTGTCGAATTCAATCACGGAGGTTTCCAGTGGAAAGCTGTGAAATGACGAAAATACTGGTAATGTTTACAAGTCCGGGTACTTCGGGTGGCATTTTCACGGGACTGTGCTTTCAATTATTACGAGTTCATGTTTACAGAGCTCAGAATTGGTGTCTAAAGCCTTTGAATCACGAGAATAGTTTTTGTGTTTACAATTTAGGAGGATTGGCTTTGGCGTTTTTTTTGTGTGAATCAGTTAAAATGGTGGCGGTTCCAGTAAATACTTCTAAGCAAACTGTCTAATTGTGGTAAAACTGTTAAAATACACAATGAGAGTTCCCAGAAATGATTAAGAACGTGTAATAAACCCCTCAAGTACACGTAAATAGATTCTTACTACATTTACTGTCGAATTCAACACGGAGGTTTCCAGTGGAAAGCTGTGAAATGACGAAAATACTGGTAATGTTTACAAGTACGGGTACTTCTGGTGGCGTTTTCACGGGACTGTGCTTTCAAATATTAAGAGTTCATGTTTACAGAGCTCAGAATTGGTGTCTAAAGCCTTTGAATCACGAGAATAGTTTTTGTGTTTACAATTTAGGAGGATTGGCTTTGGCGTTTTTTTTGTGTGAATCAATTAAAATGGTGGCGGTTCCAGTAAATACTTCTAAGCAAACTGTCTAATTGTGGTAAAACTGTTAAAATACAAAATGAGAGTTCCCAGAAATGATTAAGAACGTGTAATAAACATCTCAAGTACACGTAAATAGATTCTTACTACATTTACTGTCGAATTCAATCACGGAGGTTTCCAGTGGAAAGGTGTGAAATGACGAAAATACTGGTAATGTTTACAAGTCCGGGTACTTCGGGTGGCGTTTTCACGGGACTGTGCTTTCAAATATTAAGAGTTCATGTTTACAGAGCTCAGAATTGGTGTCTAAAGCCTTTGAATCACGAGAATATTTTTTGTGTTTACAATTTAGGAGGATTGGCTTTGGCGTTTTTTTTGTGTGAATCAGTCAAAATGGTGGCGGTTCCAGTAAATACTTCTAAGCAAACTGTCTAATTGTGGTAAAACTGTTAAAATACACAATGAGAGTTCCCAGAAATGATTAAGAACGTGTAATAAACCCCTCAATTACACGTAAATAGATTCTTACTACATTTACTGTCGAATTAAACACGGAGGTTTCCAGTGGAAAGCTGTGAAATGACGAAAATACTGGTAATGTTTACAAGTACGGGTACTTCTGGTGGCGTTTTCACGGGACTGTGCTTTCAAATATTAAGAGTTCATGTTTACAGAGCTAAGAATTGGTGTCTAAAGCCTTTGAATCACGAGAATAGTTTTTGTGTTTACAATTTAGGAGGATTGGCTTTGGCGTTTTTTTTGTGTGAATCAGTTAAAATGGCGGCGGTTCCAGTAAATACTTCTAAGCAAACTGTCTAATTGTGGTAAAACTGTTAAAATACACAATGAGAGTTCCCAGAAATGATTAAGAACGTGTAATAAACATCTCAAGTACACGTAAATAGATTCTTACTACATTTACTGTCAAATTCAATCACGGAGGTTTCCAGTGGAAAGCTGTGAAATGACGAAAATACTGGTAATGTTTACAAGTACGGGTACTTCGGGTGGCGTTTTCACGGGACTGTGCTTTCAAATATTAAGAGTTCATGTTTACAGAGCTCAGAATTGGTGTCTAAAGCCTTTGAATCACGAGAATAGTTTTTATGTTTACAATTTAGGAGGATTGGCTTTGGCGTATTTTTTGTGTGAATCAGTTAAAATGGTGGCGGTTCCAGTAAATACTTCTAAGCAAACTGTCTAATTGTGGTAAAACTGTTAAAATACACAATGAGAGTTCCCAGAAATGATTAAGAACGTGTAATAAACACCTCAAGTACACGTAAATAGATTCTTACTACATTTACTGTCGAATTCAATCACGGAGGTTTCCAGTGGAAAGCTGTGAAATGACGAAAATACTGGTAATTTTTACAAGTCCGGGTACTTCGGGTGGCGTTTTCACGGGACTGTGCTTTCAATTATTAAGAGTTCATGTTACAGAGCTCAGAATTGGTGTCTAAAGCCTTTGAATCACGAGAATAGTTTTTATGTTTACAATTTAGGAGGATTGGCTTTGGCGTATTTTTTGTGTGAATCAGTTAAAATGGTGGCGGTTCCACTAAAAAGTTCTAAGCAAACTGTCTAATTGTGGTAAAACTGTTAAAATACACAATGAGAGTTCCCAGAAATGATTAAGAACGTGTAATAAACATCTCAAGTACACGTAAATAGATTCTTACTACATTTACTGTCGAATTCAACACGGAGGTTTCCAGTGGAAAGCTGTAAAATGACGAAAATACTGGTAATGTTTACAAGTACGGGTACTTCTGGTGGCGTTTTCACGGGACTGTGCTTTCAAATATTAAGAGTTCATGTTTACAGAGCTCAGAATTGGTGTCTAAAGCCTTTCAATCACGAGAATAGTTTTTGTGTTTACAATTTAGGAGGATTGGCTTTGGCGTTTTTTTTTGTGTCAATCAGTTAAAATGGTGGCGGTTCCAGTAAATACTTCTAAGCAAACTGTCTAATTGTGGTAAAACTGTTAAAATACACAATGAGATTTCCCAGAAATGATTAAGAACGTGTAATAAACCCCTCAAGTACACGTAAATAGATTCTTACTACATTTACTGTCGAATTCAATCACGGAGGTTTCCAGTGGAAAGCTGTGAAATGACGAAAATACTGGTAATGTTTACAAGTCCGGGTACTTCGGGTGGCATTTTCACGGGACTGTGCTTTCAATTATTACGAGTTCATGTTTACAGAGCTCAGAATTGGTGTCTAAAGCCTTGGAATGACGAGAATAGTTTTTATGTTTACAATTTAGGAGGATTGGCTTTGGCTTTTTTTTGTGTGAATCAGTTAAAATGGTGGCGGTTCCAGTAAATACTTCTAAGCAAACTGTCTAATTGTGGTAAAACTGTTAAAATACACAATGAGAGTACCCAGAAATGATTAAGAACGTGTAATAAACCCCTCAAGTACACGTAAATAGATTCTTACTACATTTACTGTCGAATTCAATCACGGAGGTTTCCAGTGGAAAGCTGTGAAATGACGAAAATACTGGTAATGTTTACAAGTCCGGGTACTTCGGGTGGCATTTTCACGGGACTGTGCTTTCAATTATTACGAGTTCATGTTTACAGAGCTCAGAATTGGTGTCTAAAGCCTTGGAATGACGAGAATAGTTTTTATGTTTACAATTTAGGAGGATTGGCTTTGGCTTTTTTTTGTGTGAATCAGTTAAAATGGTGGCGGTTCCAGTAAATACTTCTAAGCAAACTGTCTAATTGTGGTAAAACTGTTAAAATACACAATGAGAGTTCCCAGAAATGATTAAGAACGTGTAATAAACCCCTCAAGTACACGTAAATAGATTCTTACTACCTTTCCTGTCGAATTCAATCACGGAGGTTTCCCGTGGAAAGCTGTGAAATGACGAAAATACTGGTAATGTTTACAAGTCCGGGTACTTCGGGTGGCGTTTTCACGGGACTGGGCTTTCACTTATTAAGAGTTCATGTTTACAGAGCTCAGATTTGGTGTCTAAAGCCTTGGAATGACGAGAATAGTTTTTATGTTTACAATTTAGGAGGATTTGCTTTGTCGTTTCTTTATGTGAATCAGTTAAAATGGTGGCGGTTCCAGTAAATACTTCTAAGCAAACTGTCTAATTGTGGTAAAACTGTTAAAATACACAATGAGAGTTCCCAGAAATGATTAAGAACGTGTAATAAACATCTCAAGTACACGTAAATAGATTCTTACTACATTTACTGTCGAATTCAACACGGAGGTTTCCAGTGGAAAGCTGTGAAATGACGAAAATACTGGTAATGTTTACAAGTCCGGGTACTTCGGGTGGCGTTTTCACGGGACTGTGCTTTCAAATATTAAGAGTTCATGTTTACAGAGCTCAGAATTGGTGTCTAAAGCCTTGGAATGACGAGAATAGTTTTTATGTTTACAATTTAGGAGGATTGGCTTTGGCGTTTTTTTTGTGTGAATCAGTTAAAATGGCGGCGGTTCCAGTAAATACTTCTAAGCAAACTGTCTAATTGTGGTAAAACTGTTAAAATACACAATGATAGTTCCCAGAAATGATTAAGAACGTGTAATAAACACCTCAAGTACACGTAAATAGATTCTTACTACATTTACTGTCGAATTCAATCACGGAGGTTTCCAGTGGAAAGCTGTGAAATGACGAAAATACTGGTAATGTTTACAAGTACGGGTACTTCTGGTGGCGTTTTCACGGGACTGTGCTTTCAATTATTAAGAGTTCATGTTTACAGAGCTCAGAATTTGTGTCTAAAGCCTTTGAATCACGAGAATAGTTTTTATGTTTACAATTTAGGAGAATTGGCTTTGGCATATTTTTTGTGTGAATCAGTTAAAATGGTGGCGGTTCCACTAAAAAGTTCTAAGCAAACTGTCTAATTGTGGTAAAACTGTTAAAATACACAATGAGAGTTCCCAGAAATGATTAAGAACGTGTAATAAACATCTCAAGTACACGTAAATAGATTCTTACTACATTTACTGTCGAATTCAACACGGAGGTTTCCAGTGGAAAGCTGTGAAATGACGAAAATACTGGTAATGTTTACAAGTACGGGTACTTCTGGTGGCGTTTTCACCGGACTGTGCTTTCAAATATTAAGAGTTCATGTTTACAGAGCTCAGAATTGGTGTCTAAAGCCTTTCAATCACGAGAATAGTTTTTGTGTTTACAATTTAGGAGGATTGGCTTTGGCGTTTTTTTTTTGTGTGAATCAGTTAAAATGGTGGCGGTTCCAGTAAATACTTCTAAGCAAACTGTCTAATTGTGGTAAAACTGTTAAAATACACAATGAGAGTTCCCAGAAATGATTAAGAACGTGTAATAAACCCCTCAAGTACACGTAAATAGATTCTTACTACATTTACTGTCGAATTCAATCACGGAGGTTTCCAGTGGAAAATACTGGTAATGTTTACAAGTCCGGGTACTTCGGGTGGCGTTTTCACGGGACTGTGCTTTCAATTATTACGAATTCATGTTTACAGAGCTCAGAATTGGTGTCTAAAGCCTTTGAATCACGAGAATAGTTTTTGTGTTTACAATTTAGGAGGATTGGCTTTGGCGTTTTTTTTGTGTGAATCAGTTAAAATGGTGGCGGTTCCAGTAAATACTTCTAAGCAAACTGTCTAATTGTGGTAAAACTGTTAAAATACACAATGAGAGTTCCCAGAAATGATTAAGAACGTGTAATAAACCCCTCAAGTACACGTAAATAGATTCTTACTACATTTACTGTCGAATTCAACACGGAGGTTTCCAGTGGAAAGCTGTGAAATGACGAAAATACTGGTAATGTTTACAAGTACGGGTACTTCTGGTGGCGTTTTCACGGGACTGTGCTTTCAAATATTAAGAGTTCATGTTTACAGAGCTCAGAATTGGTGTCTAAAGCCTTTGAATCACGAGAATAGTTTTTGTGTTTACAATTTAGGAGGATTGGCTTTGGCGTTTTTTTTGTGTGAATCAATTAAAATGGTGGCGGTTCCAGTAAATACTTCTAAGCAAACTGTCTAATTGTGGTAAAACTGTTAAAATACAAAATGAGAGTTCCCAGAAATGATTAAGAACGTGTAATAAACACCTCAAGTACACGTAAATAGATTCTTACTACATTTACTGTCGAATTCAATCACGGAGGTTTCGAGTGGAAAGCTGTGAAATGACGAAAATACTGGTAATTTTTACAAGTACGGGTACTTCTGGTGGCGTTTTCACGGGACTGTGCTTTCAATTATTAAGAGTTCATGTTACAGAGCTCAGAATTGGTGTCTAAAGCCTTGGAATCACGAGAATAGTTTTTATGTTTACAATTTAGGAGGATTGGCTTTGGCGTATTTTTTGTGTGAATCAGTTAAAATGGTGGCGGTTCCACTAAAAAGTTCTAAGCAAACTGTCTAATTGTGGTAAAACTGTTAAAATACACAATGAGAGTTCCCAGAAATGATTAAGAACGTGTAATAAACATCTCAAGTACACGTAAATAGATTCTTACTACATTTACTGTCGAATTCAACACGGAGGTTTCCAGTGGAAAGCTGTGAAATGACGAAAATACTGGTAATGTTTACAAGTACGGGTACTTCTGGTGGCGTTTTCACGGGACTGTGCTTTCAAATATTAAGAGTTCATGTTTACAGAGCTCAGAATTGGTGTCTAAAGCCTTTCAATCACGAGAATAGTTTTTGTGTTTACAATTTAGGAGGATTGGCTTTGGCGTTTTTTTTTGTGTGAATCAGTTAAAATGGTGGCGGTTCCAGTAAATACTTCTAAGCAAACTGTCTAATTGTGGTAAAACTGTTAAAATACACAATGAGAGTACACAGAAATGATTAAGAACGTGTAATAAACCCCTCAAGTACACGTAAATAGATTCTTACTACATTTACTGTCGAATTCAATCACGGAGGTTTCCAGTGGAAAGCTGTGAAATGACGAAAATACTGGTAATGTTTACAAGTCCGGGTACTTCGGGTGGCATTTTCACGGGACTGTGCTTTCAATTATTACGAGTTCATGTTTACAGAGCTCAGAATTGGTGTCTAAAGCCTTGGAATGACGAGAATAGTTTTTATGTTTACAATTTAGGAGGATTGGCTTTGGCTTTTTTTTGTGTGAATCAGTTAAAATGGTGGCGGTTCCAGTAAATACTTCTAAGCAAACTGTCTAATTGTGGTAAAACTGTTAAAATACACAATGAGAGTACCCAGAAATGATTAAGAACGTGTAATAAACCCCTCAAGTACACGTAAATAGATTCTTACTACATTTACTGTCGAATTCAATCACGGAGGTTTCCAGTGGAAAGCTGTGAAATGACGAAAATACTGGTAATGTTTACAAGTCCGGGTACTTCGGGTGGCATTTTCACGGGACTGTGCTTTCAATTATTACGAGTTCATGTTTACAGAGCTCAGAATTGGTGTCTAAAGCCTTGGAATGACGAGAATAGTTTTTATGTTTACAATTTAGGAGGATTGGCTTCGGCTTTTTTTTGTGTGAATCAGTTAAAATGGTGGCGGTTCCAGTAAATACTTCTAAGCAAACTGTCTAATTGTGGTAAAACTGTTAAAATACACAATGAGAGTTCCCAGAAATGATTAAGAACGTGTAATAAACCCCTCAAGTACACGTAAATAGATTCTTACTACCTTTCCTGTCGAATTCAATCACGGAGGTTTCCCGTGGAAAGCTGTGAAATGACGAAAATACTGGTAATGTTTACAAGTCCGGGTACTTCAGGTGGCGTTTTCACGGGACTGGGCTTTCACTTATTAAGAGTTCATGTTTACAGAGCTCAGATTTGGTGTCTAAAGCCTTGGAATGACGAGAATAGTTTTTATGTTTACAATTTAGGAGGATTTGCTTTGTCGTTTCTTTATGTTAATCAGTTAAAATGGTGGCGGTTCCAGTAAATACTTCTAAGCAAACTGTCTAATTGTGGTAAAACTGTTAAAATACACAATGAGAGTTCCCAGAAATGATTAAGAACGTGTAATAAACATCTCAAGTACACGTAAATAGATTCTTACTACATTTACTGTCGAATTCAACACGGAGGTTTCCAGTGGAAAGCTGTGAAATTACGAAAATACTGGTAATGTTTACAAGTCCGGGTACTTCTGGTGGCGTTTTCACGGGACTGTGCTTTCAAATATTAAGAGTTCATGTTTACAGAGCTCAGATTTGGTGTCTAAAGCCTTGGAATGACGAGAATAGTTTTTATGTTTACAATTTAGGAGGATTGGCTTTGGCGTTTTTTTTGTGTGAATCAGTTAAAATGGTGGCGGTTCCAGTAAATACTTCTAAGCAAACTGTCTAATTGTGGTAAAACTGTTAAAATACACAATGAGAGTTCCCAGAAATGATTAAGAACGTGTAATAAACATCTCAAGTACACGTAAATAGATTCTTACTACATTTACTGTCGAATTCAACACGGAGGTTTCCAGTGGAAAGCTGTGAAATGACGAAAATACTGGTAATGTTTACAAGTCCGGGTACTTCGGGTGGCGTTTTCACGGGACTGTGCTTTCAAATATTAAGAGTTCATGTTTACAGAGCTCAGAATTGGTGTCTAAAGCCTTGGAATGACGAGAATAGTTTTTATGTTTACAATTTAGGAGGATTGGCTTTGGCGTTTTTTTTGTGTGAATCAGTTAAAATGGCGGCGGTTCCAGTAAATACTTCTAAGCAAACTGTCTAATTGTGGTAAAACTGTTAAAATACACAATGATAGTTCCCAGAAATGATTAAGAACGTGTAATAAACACCTCAAGTACACGTAAATAGATTCTTACTACATTTACTGTCGAATTCAATCACGGAGGTTTCGAGTGGAAAGCTGTGAAATGACGAAAATACTGGTAATGTTTACAAGTACGGGTACTTCTGGTGGCGTTTTCACGGGACTGTGCTTTCAATTATTAAGAGTTCATGTTTACAGAGCTCAGAATTTGTGTCTAAAGCCTTTGAATCACGAGAATAGTTTTTATGTTTACAATTTAGGAGGATTGGCTTTGGCATATTTTTTGTGTGAATCAGTTAAAATGGTGGCGGTTCCACTAAAAAGTTCTAAGCAAACTGTCTAATTGTGGTAAAACTGTTAAAATACACAATGAGAGTTCCCAGAAATGATTAAGAACGTGTAATAAACATCTCAAGTACACGTAAATAGATTCTTACTACATTTACTGTCGAATTCAATCACGGAGGTTTCCAGTGGAAAATACTGGTAATGTTTACAAGTCCGGGTACTTCGGGTGGCGTTTTCACGGGACTGTGCTTTCAATTATTACGAGTTCATGTTTACAGAGCTCAGAATTGGTGTCTAAAGCCTTTGAATCACGAGAATAGTTTTTGTGTTTACAATTTAGGAGGATTGGCTTTGGCGTTTTTTTTGTGTGAATCAGTTAAAATGGTGGCGGTTCCAGTAAATACTTCTAAGCAAACTGTCTAATTGTGGTAAAACTGTTAAAATACACAATGAGAGTTCCCAGAAATGATTAAGAACGTGTAATAAACCCCTCAAGTACACGTAAATAGATTCTTACTACATTTACTGTCGAATTCAACACGGAGGTTTCCAGTGGAAAGCTGTGAAATGACGAAAATACTGGTAATGTTTACAAGTACGGGTACTTCTGGTGGCGTTTTCACGGGACTGTGCTTTCAAATATTAAGAGTTCATGTTTACAGAGCTCAGAATTGGTGTCTAAAGCCTTTGAATCACGAGAATAGTTTTTGTGTTTACAATTTAGGAGGATTGGCTTTGGCGTTTTTTTTGTGTGAATCAATTAAAATGGTGGCGGTTCCAGTAAATACTTCTAAGCAAACTGTCTAATTGTGGTAAAACTGTTAAAATACAAAATGAGAGTTCCCAGAAATGATTAAGAACGTGTAATAAACATCTCAAGTACACGTAAATAGATTCTTACTACATTTACTGTCGAATTCAATCACGGAGGTTTCCAGTGGAAAGGTGTGAAATGACGAAAATACTGGTAATGTTTACAAGTCCGGGTACTTCGGGTGGCGTTTTCACGGGACTGTGCTTTCAAATATTAAGAGTTCATGTTTACAGAGCTCAGAATTGGTGTCTAAAGCCTTTGAATCACGAGAATAGTTTTTGTGTTTACAATTTAGGAGGATTGGCTTTGGCGTTTTTTTTGTGTGAATCAGTCAAAATGGTGGCGGTTCCAGTAAATACTTCTAAGCAAACTGTCTAATTGTGGTAAAACTGTTAAAATACACAATGAGAGTTCCCAGAAATGATTAAGAACGTGTAATAAACCCCTCAAGTACACGTAAATAGATTCTTACTACATTTACTGTCGAATTAAACACGGAGGTTTCCAGTGGAAAGCTGTGAAATGACGAAAATACTGGTAATGTTTACAAGTACGGGTACTTCTGGTGGCGTTTTCACGGGACTGTGCTTTCAAATATTAAGAGTTCATGTTTACAGAGCTAAGAATTGGTGTCTAAAGCCTTTGAATCACGAGAATAGTTTTTGTGTTTACAATTTAGGAGGATTGGCTTTGGCGTTTTTTTTGTGTGAATCAGTTAAAATGGCGGCGGTTCCAGTAAATACTTCTAAGCAAACTGTCTAATTGTGGTAAAACTGTTAAAATACACAATGAGAGTTCCCAGAAATGATTAAGAACGTGTAATAAACATCTCAAGTACACGTAAATAGATTCTTACTACATTTACTGTCAAATTCAATCACGGAGGTTTCCAGTGGAAAGCTGTGAAATGACGAAAATACTGGTAATGTTTACAAGTACGGGTACTTCTGGTGGCGTTTTCACGGGACTGTGCTTTCAAATATTAAGAGTTCATGTTTACAGAGCTCAGAATTGGTGTCTAAAGCCTTGGAATGACGAGAATAGTTTTTATGTTTACAATTTAGGAGGATTGGCTTTGGCGTTTTTTTTGTGTGAATCAGTTAAAATGGCGGCGGTTCCAGTAAATACTTCTAAGCAAACTGTCTAATTGTGGTAAAACTGTTAAAATACACAATGAGAGTTCCCAGAAATGATTAAGAACGTGTAATAAACATCTCAAGTACACGTAAATAGATTCTTGCTACATTTACTGTCGAATTCAATCACGGAGGTTTCCAGTGGAAAGCTGTGAAATGACGAAAATACTGGTAATGTTTACAAGTCCGGGTACTTCTGGTGGCGTTTTAACGGGACTGTGCTTTCAAATATTAAGAGTTCATGTTTACAGAGCTCAGAATTGGTGTCTAAAGCCTTTGAATCACGAGAATAGTTTTTGTGTTTACAATTTAGGAGGATTGGCTTTGGCGTTTTTTTTTGTGTGAATCAGTTAAAATGGTGGCGGTTCCAGTAAACAGTTCTAAGAAAACTGTCTAATTGTGGTAAAACTGTTAAAATACACAATGATAGTTCCCAGAAATGATTAAGAACGTGTAATAAACACCTCAAGTACACGTAAATAGATTCTTACTACATTTACTGTCGAATTCAATCACGGAGGTTTCCAGTGGAAAGCTGTGAAATGACGAAAATACTGGTAATGTTTACAAGTACGGGTACTTCTGGTGGCGTTTTCACGGGACTGTGCTTTCAATTATTAAGAGTTCATGTTTACAGAGCTCAGAATTTGTGTCTAAAGCCTTTGAATCACGAGAATAGTTTTTATGTTTACAATTTAGGAGGATTGGCTTTGGCATATTTTTTGTGTGAATCAGTTAAAATGGTGGCGGTTCCACTAAAAAGTTCTAAGCAAACTGTCTAATTGTGGTAAAACTGTTAAAATACACAATGAGAGTTCCCAGAAATGATTAAGAACGTGTAATAAACATCTCAAGTACACGTAAATAGATTCTTACTACATTTACTGTCGAATTCAACACGGAGGTTTCCAGTGGAAAGCAGTGAAATGACGAAAATACTGGTAATGTTTACAAGTACGGGTACTTCTGGTGGCGTTTTCACGGGACTGTGCTTTCAAATATTAAGAGTTCATGTTTACAGAGCTCAGAATTGGTGTCTAAAGCCTTTGAATCACGAGAATAGTTTTTGTGTTTACAATTTAGGAGGATTGGCTTTGGCGTTTTTTTTTGTGTGAATCAGTTAAAATGGTGGCGGTTCCAGTAAATACTTCTAAGCAAACTGTCTAATTGTGGTAAAACTGTTAAAATACACAATGAGAGTTCCCAGAAATGATTAAGAACGTGTAATAAACCCCTCAAGTACACGTAAATAGATTCTTACTACATTTACTGTCGAATTCAATCACGGAGGTTTCCAGTGGAAAATACTGGTAATGTTTACAAGTCCGGGTACTTCGGGTGGCGTTTTCACGGGACTGTGCTTTCAATTATTACGAGTTCATGTTTACAGAGCTCAGAATTGGTGTCTAAAGCCTTTGAATCACGAGAATAGTTTTTGTGTTTACAATTTAGGAGGATTGGCTTTGGCGTTTTTTTTGTGTGAATCAGTTAAAATGGTGGCGGTTCCAGTAAATACTTCTAAGCAAACTGTCTAATTGTGGTAAAACTGTTAAAATACACAATGAGAGTTCCCAGAAATGATTAAGAACGTGTAATAAACATCTCAAGTACACGTAAATAGATTCTTACTACATTTACTGTCGAATTAAACACGGAGGTTTCCAGTGGAAAGCTGTGAAATGACGAAAATACTGGTAATGTTTACAAGTACGGTTACTTCTGGTGGCGTTTTCACGGGACTGTGCTTTCAGATATTAAGAGTTCATGTTTACAGAGCTAAGAATTGGTGTCTAAAGCCTTTGAATCACGAGAATAGTTTTTGTGTTTACAATTTAGGAGGATTGGCTTTGGCGTTTTTTTTGTGTGAATCAGTTAAAATGGTGGCGGTTCCAGTAAATACTTCTAAGCAAACTGTCTAATTGTGGTAAAACTGTTAAAATACACAATGAGAGTTCCCAGAAATGATTAAGAACGTGTAATAAACCCCTCAAGTACACGTAAATAGATTCTTACTACATTTACTGTCGAATTCAACACGGAGGTTTCCAGTGGAAAGCTGTGAAATGACGAAAATACTGGTAATGTTTACAAGTACGGGTACTTCTGGTGGCGTTTTCACGGGACTGTGCTTTCAAATATTAAGAGTTCATGTTTACAGAGCTCAGAATTGGTGTCTAAAGCCTTTGAATCACGAGAATAGTTTTTGTGTTTACAATTTAGGAGGATTGGCTTTGGCGTTTTTTTTGTGTGAATCAATTAAAATGGTGGCGGTTCCAGTAAATACTTCTAAGCAAACTGTCTAATTGTGGTAAAACTGTTAAAATACAAAATGAGAGTTCCCAGAAATGATTAAGAACGTGTAATAAACATCTCAAGTACACGTAAATAGATTCTTACTACATTTACTGTCGAATTCAATCACGGAGGTTTCCAGTGGAAAGGTGTGAAATGACGAAAATACTGGTAATGTTTACAAGTCCGGGTACTTCGGGTGGCGTTTTCACGGGACTGTGCTTTCAAATATTAAGAGTTCATGTTTACAGAGCTCAGAATTGGTGTCTAAAGCCTTTGAATCACGAGAATAGTTTTTGTGTTTACAATTTAGGAGGATTGGCTTTGGCGTTTTTTTTGTGTGAATCAGTCAAAATGGTGGCGGTTCCAGTAAATACTTCTAAGCAAACTGTCTAATTGTGGTAAAACTGTTAAAATACACAATGAGAGTTCCCAGAAATGATTAAGAACGTGTAATAAACCCCTCAAGTACACGTAAATAGATTCTTACTACATTTACTGTCGAATTAAACACGGAGGTTTCCAGTGGAAAGCTGTGAAATGACGAAAATACTGGTAATGTTTACAAGTACGGGTACTTCTGGTGGCGTTTTCACGGGACTGTGCTTTCAAATATTAAGAGTTCATGTTTACAGAGCTAAGAATTGGTGTCTAAAGCCTTTGAATCACGAGAATAGTTTTTGTGTTTACAATTTAGGAGGATTGGCTTTGGCGTTTTTTTTGTGTGAATCAGTTAAAATGGCGGCGGTTCCAGTAAATACTTCTAAGCAAACTGTCTAATTGTGGTAAAACTGTTAAAATACACAATGAGAGTTCCCAGAAATGATTAAGAACGTGTAATAAACATCTCAAGTACACGTAAATAGATTCTTACTACATTTACTGTCAAATTCAATCACGGAGGTTTCCAGTGGAAAGCTGTGAAATGACGAAAATACTGGTAATGTTTACAAGTACGGGTACTTCTGGTGGCGTTTTCACGGGACTGTGCTTTCAAATATTAAGAGTTCATGTTTACAGAGCTCAGAATTGGTGTCTAAAGCCTTGGAATGACGAGAATAGTTTTTATGTTTACAATTTAGGAGGATTGGCTTTGGCGTTTTTTTTGTGTGAATCAGTTAAAATGGCGGCGGTTCCAGTAAATACTTCTAAGCAAACTGTCTAATTGTGGTAAAACTGTTAAAATACACAATGAGAGTTCCCAGAAATGATTAAGAACGTGTAATAAACATCTCAAGTACACGTAAATAGATTCTTGCTACATTTACTGTCGAATTCAATCACGGAGGTTTCCAGTGGAAAGCTGTGAAATGACGAAAATACTGGTAATGTTTACAAGTCCGGGTACTTCTGGTGGCGTCTTCACGGGACTGTGCTTTCAAATATTAAGAGTTCATGTTTACAGAGCTCAGAATTGGTGTCTAAAGCCTTTGAATCACGAGAATAGTTTTTGTGTTTACAATTTAGGAGGATTGGCTTTGGCGTTTTTTTTTGTGTGAATCAGTTAAAATGGTGGCGGTTCCAGTAAACAGTTCTAAGAAAACTGTCTAATTGTGGTAAAACTGTTAAAATACACAATGATAGTTCCCAGAAATGATTAAGAACGTGTAATAAACACCTCAAGTACACGTAAATAGATTCTTACTACATTTACTGTCGAATTCAATCACGGAGGTTTCCAGTGGAAAGCTGTGAAATGACGAAAATACTGGTAATGTTTACAAGTACGGGTACTTCTGGTGGCGTTTTCACGGGACTGTGCTTTCAATTATTAAGAGTTCATGTTTACAGAGCTCAGAATTTGTGTCTAAAGCCTTTGAATCACGAGAATAGTTTTTATGTTTACAATTTAGGAGGATTGGCTTTGGCATATTTTTTGTGTGAATCAGTTAAAATGGTGGCGGTTCCACTAAAAAGTTCTAAGCAAACTGTCTAATTGTGGTAAAACTGTTAAAATACACAATGAGAGTTCCCAGAAATGATTAAGAACGTGTAATAAACATCTCAAGTACACGTAAATAGATTCTTACTACATTTACTGTCGAATTCAACACGGAGGTTTCCAGTGGAAAGCAGTGAAATGACGAAAATACTGGTAATGTTTACAAGTACGGGTACTTCTGGTGGCGTTTTCACGGGACTGTGCTTTCAAATATTAAGAGTTCATGTTTACAGAGCTCAGAATTGGTGTCTAAAGCCTTTGAATCACGAGAATAGTTTTTGTGTTTACAATTTAGGAGGATTGGCTTTGGCGTTTTTTTTTGTGTGAATCAGTTAAAATGGTGGCGGTTCCAGTAAATACTTCTAAGCAAACTGTCTAATTGTGGTAAAACTGTTAAAATACACAATGAGAGTTCCCAGAAATGATTAAGAACGTGTAATAAACCCCTCAAGTACACGTAAATAGATTCTTACTACATTTACTGTCGAATTCAATCACGGAGGTTTCCAGTGGAAAATACTGGTAATGTTTACAAGTCCGGGTACTTCGGGTGGCGTTTTCACGGGACTGTGCTTTCAATTATTACGAGTTCATGTTTACAGAGCTCAGAATTGGTGTCTAAAGCCTTTGAATCACGAGAATAGTTTTTGTGTTTACAATTTAGGAGGATTGGCTTTGGCGTTTTTTTTGTGTGAATCAGTTAAAATGGTGGCGGTTCCAGTAAATACTTCTAAGCAAACTGTCTAATTGTGGTAAAACTGTTAAAATACACAATGAGAGTTCCCAGAAATGATTAAGAACGTGTAATAAACATCTCAAGTACACGTAAATAGATTCTTACTACATTTACTGTCGAATTAAACACGGAGGTTTCCAGTGGAAAGCTGTGAAATGACGAAAATACTGGTAATGTTTACAAGTACGGTTACTTCTGGTGGCGTTTTCACGGGACTGTGCTTTCAGATATTAAGAGTTCATGTTTACAGAGCTAAGAATTGGTGTCTAAAGCCTTTGAATCACGAGAATAGTTTTTGTGTTTACAATTTAGGAGGATTGGCTTTGGCGTTTTTTTTGTGTGAATCAGTTAAAATGGTGGCGGTTCCAGTAAATACTTCTAAGCAAACTGTCTAATTGTGGTAAAACTGTTAAAATACACAATGAGAGTTCCCAGAAATGATTAAGAACGTGTAATAAACACCTCAAGTACACGTAAATAGATTCTTACTACATTTACTGTCGAATTCAATCACGGAGGTTTCGAGTGGAAAGCTGTGAAATGACGAAAATACTGGTAATTTTTATAAGTACGGGTACTTCTGGTGGCGTTTTCACGGGACTGTGCTTTCAATTATTAAGAGTTCATGTTACAGAGCTCAGAATTGGTGTCTAAAGCCTTTGAATCACGAGAATAGTTTTTATGTTTACAATTTAGGAGGATTGGCTTTGGCGTATTTTTTGTGTGAATCAGTTAAAATGGTGGCGGTTCCACTAAAAAGTTCTAAGCAAACTGTCTAATTGTGGTAAAACTGTTAAAATACACAATGAGAGTTCCCAGAAATGATTAAGAACGTGTAATAAACATCTCAAGTACACGTAAATAGATTCTTACTACATTTACTGTCGAATTCAACACGGAGGTTTCCAGTGGAAAGCTGTGAAATGACGAAAATACTGGTAATGTTTACAAGTCCGGGTACTTCGGGTGGCGTTTTCACGGGACTGTGCTTTCAAATATTAAGAGTTCATGTTTACAGAGCTAAGAATTGGTGTCTAAAGCCTTGGAATGACGAGAATAGATTTATGTTTACAATTTAGGAGGATTGGCTTTGGCGTTTTTTTTGTGTGAATCAGTTAAAATGGCGGCGGTTCCAGTAAATACTTCTAAGCAAACTGTCTAATTGTGGTAAAACTGTTAAAATACACAATGAGAGTTCCCAGAAATGATTAAGAACGTGTAATAAACATCTCAAGTACACGTAAATAGATTCTTACTACATTTACTGTCGAATTCAATCACGGAGGTTTCCAGTGGAAAGCTGTGAAATGACGAAAATACTGATAATGTTTACAAGTCCGGGTACTTCTGGTGGCGTTTTCACGGGACTGTGCTTTCAAATATTAAGAGTTCATGTTTACAGAGCTCAGAATTGGTGTCTAAAGCCTTTGAATCATGAGAATAGTTTTTGTGTTTACAATTTAGGAGGATTGGCTTTGGCATATTTTTTGTGTGAATCAGTTAAAATGGTGGCGGTTCCACTAAAAAGTTCTAAGCAAACTGTCCAATTGTGGTAAAACTGTTAAAATACACAATGAGAGTTCCCAGAAATGATTAAGAACGTGTAATAAACATCTCAAGTACACGTAAATAGATTCTTACTACATTTACTGTCGAATTCAACACGGAGGTTTCCAGTGGAAAGCTGTGAAATGACGAAAATACTGGTAATGTTTACAAGTACGGGTACTTCTGGTGGCGTTTTCACGGGACTGTGCTTTCAAATATTAAGAGTTCATGTTTACAGAGCTCAGAATTGGTGTCTAAAGCCTTTCAATCACGAGAATAGTTTTTGTGTTTACAATTTTGGAGGATTGGCTTTGGCGTTTTTTTTGTGTGAATCAGTTAAAATGGTGGCGGTTCCAGTAAATACTTCTAAGCAAACTGTCTAATTGTGGTAAAACTGTTAAAATACACAATGAGAGTTCCCAGAAATGATTAAGAACGTGTAATAAATCCCTCAAGTACACGTAAATAGATTCTTACTACATTTACTGTCGAATTCAATCACGGAGGTTTCCAGTGGAAAATACTGGTAATGTTTACAAGTCCGGGTACTTCGGGTGGCGTTTTCACGGGACTGTGCTTTCAATTATTACGAGTTCATGTTTACAGAGCTCAGAATTGGTGTCTAAAGCCTTTGAATCACGAGAATAGTTTTTTTGTTTACAATTTAGGAGGATTGGCTTTGGCGTTTTTTTTGTGTGAATCAGTTAAAATGGTGGCGGTTCCAGTAAATACTTCTAAGCAAACTGTCTAATTGTGGTAAAACTGTTAAAATACACAATGATAGTTCCCAGAAATGATTAAGAACGTGTAATAAACACCTCAAGTACACGTAAATAGATTCTTACTACATTTACTGTCGAATTCAACACGGAGGTTTCCAGTGGAAAGCTGTGAAATGACGAAAATACTGGTAATGTTTACAAGTACGGGTACTTCTGGTGGCGTTTTCACGGGACTGTGCTTTCAAATATTAAGAGTTCATGTTTACAGAGCTCAGAATTGGTGTCTAAAGCCTTTGAATCACGAGAATAGTTTTTGTGTTTACAATTTAGGAGGATTGGCTTTGGCGTGTTTTTTGTGTGAATCAATTAAAATGGTGGCGGGTCCAGTAAATACTTCTAAGCAAACTGTCTAATTGTGGTAAAACTGTTAAAATACAAAATGAGAGTTCCCAGAAATGATTAAGAACGTGTAATAAACATCTCAAGTACACGTAAATAGATTCTTACTACATTTACTGTTGAATTCAATCACGGAGGTTTCCAGTGGAAAGCTGTGAAATGACGAAAATACTGGTAATGTTTACAAGTCCGGGTACTTCGGGTGGCGTTTTCACGGGACTGTGCTTTCAAATATTAAGAGTTCATGTTTACAGAGCTCAGAATTGGTGTCTAAAGCCTTTGAATCACGAGAATAGTTTTTGTGTTTACAATTTAGGAGGATTGGCTTTGGCGTTTTTTTTGTGTGAATCAGTCAAAATGGTGGCGGTTCCAGTAAATACTTCTAAGCAAACTGTCTAATTGTGGTAAAACTGTTAAAATACACAATGAGAGTTCCCAGAAATGATTAAGAACGTGTAATAAACCCCTCAAGTACACGTAAATAGATTCTTACTACATTTACTGTCGAATTAAACACGGAGGTTTCCAGTGGAAAGCTGTGAAATGACGAAAATACTGGTATTGTTTACAAGTACGGGTACTTCTGGTGGCGTTTTCACGGGACTGTTCTTTCAAATATTAAGAGTTCATGTTTACAGAGCTAAGAATTGGTGTCTAAAGCCTTTGAATCACGAGAATAGTTTTTGTGTTTACAATTTAGGAGGATTGGCTTTGGCGTTTTTTTTGTGTGAATCAGTTAAAATGGCGGCGGTTCCAGTAAATACTTCTAAGCAAACTGTCTAATTGTGGTAAAACTGTTAAAATACACAATGAGAGTTCCCAGAAATGATTAAGAACGTGTAATAAACATCTCAAGTACACGTAAATAGATTCTTGCTACATTTACTGTCGAATTCAATCACGGAGGTTTCCAGTGGAAAGCTGTGAAATGACGAAAATACTGGTAATGTTTACAAGTCCGGGTACTTCTGGTGGCGTTTTCACGGGACTGTGCTTTCAAATATTAAGAGTTCATGTTTACAGAGCTCAGAATTGGTGTCTAAAGCCTTTGAATCACGAGAATAGTTTTTGTGTTTACAATTTAGGAGGATTGGCTTTGGCGTTTTTTTGTGTGTGAATCAGTTAAAATGGTGGCGGTTCCAGTAAACAGTTCTAAGAAAACTGTCTAATTGTGGTAAAACTGTTAAAATACACAATGATAGTTCCCAGAAATGATTAAGAACGTGTAATAAACACCTCAAGTACACGTAAATAGATTCTTACTACATTTACTGTCGAATTCAACACGGAGGTTTCCAGTGGAAAGCTGTGAAATGACGAAAATACTGGTAATGTTTACAAGTACGGGTACTTCTGGTGGCGTTTTCACGGGACTGTGCTTTCAAATATTAAGAGTTCATGTTTACAGAGCTCAGAATTGGTGTCTAAAGCCTTTGAATCACGAGAATAGTTTTTGTGTTTACAATTTAGGAGGATTGGCTTTGGCGTTTTTTTTTTGTGTGAATCAGTTAAAATGGTGGCGGTTCCAGTAAATACTTCTAAGCAAACTGTCTAATTGTGGTAAAACTGTTAAAATACACAATGAGAGTTCCCAGAAATGATTAAGAACGTGTAATAAACCCCTCAAGTACACGTAAATAGATTCTTACTACATTTACTGTCGAATTCAATCACGGAGGTTTCCAGTGGAAAATACTGGTAATGTTTACAAGTCCGGGTACTTCGGGTGGCGTTTTCACGGGACTGTGCTTTCAATTATTACGAGTTCATGTTTACAGAGCTCAGAATTGGTGTCTAAAGCCTTTGAATCACGAGAATAGTTTTTGTGTTTACAATTTAGGAGGATTGGCTTTGGCGTTTTTTTTGTGTGAATCAGTTAAAATGGTGGCGGTTCCAGTAAATACTTCTAAGCAAACTGTCTAATTGTGGTAAAACTGTTAAAATACACAATGAGAGTTCCCAGAAATGATTAAGAACGTGTAATAAACATCTCAAGTACACGTAAATAGATTCTTACTACATTTACTGTCGAATTAAACACGGAGGTTTCCAGTGGAAAGCTGTGAAATGACGAAAATACTGGTAATGTTTACAAGTACGGGTACTTCTGGTGGCGTTTTCACGGGACTGTGCTTTCAGATATTAAGAGTTCATGTTTACAGAGCTAAGAATTGGTGTCTAAAGCCTTTGAATCACGAGAATAGTTTTTGTGTTTACAATTTAGGAGGATTGGCTTTGGCGTTTTTTTTGTGTGAATCAGTTAAAATGGTGGCGGTTCCAGTAAATACTTCTAAGCAAACTGTCTAATTGTGGTAAAACTGTTAAAATACACAATGAGAGTTCCCAGAAATGATTAAGAACGTGTAATAAACACCTCAAGTACACGTAAATAGATTCTTACTACATTTACTGTCGAATTCAATCACGGAGGTTTCGAGTGGAAAGCTGTGAAATGACGAAAATACTGGTAATTTTTATAAGTACGGGTACTTCTGGTGGCGTTTTCACGGGACTGTGCTTTCAATTATTAAGAGTTCATGTTACAGAGCTCAGAATTGGTGTCTAAAGCCTTTGAATCACGAGAATAGTTTTTATGTTTACAATTTAGGAGGATTGGCTTTGGCGTATTTTTTGTGTGAATCAGTTAAAATGGTGGCGGTTCCACTAAAAAGTTCTAAGCAAACTGTCTAATTGTGGTAAAACTGTTAAAATACACAATGAGAGTTCCCAGAAATGATTAAGAACGTGTAATAAACATCTCAAGTACACGTAAATAGATTCTTACTACATTTACTGTCGAATTCAACACGGAGGTTTCCAGTGGAAAGCTGTGAAATGACGAAAATACTGGTAATGTTTACAAGTCCGGGTACTTCGGGTGGCGTTTTCACGGGACTGTGCTTTCAAATATTAAGAGTTCATGTTTACAGAGCTAAGAATTGGTGTCTAAAGCCTTGGAATGACGAGAATAGATTTATGTTTACAATTTAGGAGGATTGGCTTTGGCGTTTTTTTTGTGTGAATCAATTAAAATGGTGGCGGGTCCAGTAAATACTTCTAAGCAAACTGTCTAATTGTGGTAAAACTGTTAAAATACAAAATGAGAGTTCCCAGAAATGATTAAGAACGTGTAATAAACATCTCAAGTACACGTAAATAGATTCTTACTACATTTACTGTTGAATTCAATCACGGAGGTTTCCAGTGGAAAGCTGTGAAATGACGAAAATACTGGTAATGTTTACAAGTCCGGGTACTTCGGGTGGCGTTTTCACGGGACTGTGCTTTCAAATATTAAGAGTTCATGTTTACAGAGCTCAGAATTGGTGTCTAAAGCCTTTGAATCACGAGAATAGTTTTTGTGTTTACAATTTAGGAGGATTGGCTTTGGCGTTTTTTTTGTGTGAATCAGTCAAAATGGTGGCGGTTCCAGTAAATACTTCTAAGCAAACTGTCTAATTGTGGTAAAACTGTTAAAATACACAATGAGAGTTCCCAGAAATGATTAAGAACGTGTAATAAACCCCTCAAGTACACGTAAATAGATTCTTACTACATTTACTGTCGAATTAAACACGGAGGTTTCCAGTGGAAAGCTGTGAAATGACGAAAATACTGGTATTGTTTACAAGTACGGGTACTTCTGGTGGCGTTTTCACGGGACTGTGCTTTCAAATATTAAGAGTTCATGTTTACAGAGCTAAGAATTGGTGTCTAAAGCCTTTGAATCACGAGAATAGTTTTTGTGTTTACAATTTAGGAGGATTGGCTTTGGCGTTTTTTTTGTGTGAATCAGTTAAAATGGCGGCGGTTCCAGTAAATACTTCTAAGCAAACTGTCTAATTGTGGTAAAACTGTTAAAATACACAATGAGAGTTCCCAGAAATGATTAAGAACGTGTAATAAACATCTCAAGTACACGTAAATAGATTCTTGCTACATTTACTGTCGAATTCAATCACGGAGGTTTCCAGTGGAAAGCTGTGAAATGACGAAAATACTGGTAATGTTTACAAGTCCGGGTACTTCTGGTGGCGTTTTCACGGGACTGTGCTTTCAAATATTAAGAGTTCATGTTTACAGAGCTCAGAATTGGTGTCTAAAGCCTTTGAATCACGAGAATAGTTTTTGTGTTTACAATTTAGGAGGATTGGCTTTGGCGTTTTTTTGTGTGTGAATCAGTTAAAATGGTGGCGGTTCCAGTAAACAGTTCTAAGAAAACTGTCTAATTGTGGTAAAACTGTTAAAATACACAATGATAGTTCCCAGAAATGATTAAGAACGTGTAATAAACACCTCAAGTACACGTAAATAGATTCTTACTACATTTACTGTCGAATTCAACACGGAGGTTTCCAGTGGAAAGCTGTGAAATGACGAAAATACTGGTAATGTTTACAAGTACGGGTACTTCTGGTGGCGTTTTCACGGGACTGTGCTTTCAAATATTAAGAGTTCATGTTTACAGAGCTCAGAATTGGTGTCTAAAGCCTTTGAATCACGAGAATAGTTTTTGTGTTTACAATTTAGGAGGATTGGCTTTGGCGTTTTTTTTTTGTGTGAATCAGTTAAAATGGTGGCGGTTCCAGTAAATACTTCTAAGCAAACTGTCTAATTGTGGTAAAACTGTTAAAATACACAATGAGAGTTCCCAGAAATGATTAAGAACGTGTAATAAACCCCTCAAGTACACGTAAATAGATTCTTACTACATTTACTGTCGAATTCAATCACGGAGGTTTCCAGTGGAAAATACTGGTAATGTTTACAAGTCCGGGTACTTCGGGTGGCGTTTTCACGGGACTGTGCTTTCAATTATTACGAGTTCATGTTTACAGAGCTCAGAATTGGTGTCTAAAGCCTTTGAATCACGAGAATAGTTTTTGTGTTTACAATTTAGGAGGATTGGCTTTGGCGTTTTTTTTGTGTGAATCAGTTAAAATGGTGGCGGTTCCAGTAAATACTTCTAAGCAAACTGTCTAATTGTGGTAAAACTGTTAAAATACACAATGAGAGTTCCCAGAAATGATTAAGAACGTGTAATAAACATCTCAAGTACACGTAAATAGATTCTTACTACATTTACTGTCGAATTAAACACGGAGGTTTCCAGTGGAAAGCTGTGAAATGACGAAAATACTGGTAATGTTTACAAGTACGGGTACTTCTGGTGGCGTTTTCACGGGACTGTGCTTTCAGATATTAAGAGTTCATGTTTACAGAGCTAAGAATTGGTGTCTAAAGCCTTTGAATCACGAGAATAGTTTTTGTGTTTACAATTTAGGAGGATTGGCTTTGGCGTTTTTTTTGTGTGAATCAGTTAAAATGGTGGCGGTTCCAGTAAATACTTCTAAGCAAACTGTCTAATTGTGGTAAAACTGTTAAAATACACAATGAGAGTTCCCAGAAATGATTAAGAACGTGTAATAAACACCTCAAGTACACGTAAATAGATTCTTACTACATTTACTGTCGAATTCAATCACGGAGGTTTCGAGTGGAAAGCTGTGAAATGACGAAAATACTGGTAATTTTTATAAGTACGGGTACTTCTGGTGGCGTTTTCACGGGACTGTGCTTTCAATTATTAAGAGTTCATGTTACAGAGCTCAGAATTGGTGTCTAAAGCCTTTGAATCACGAGAATAGTTTTTATGTTTACAATTTAGGAGGATTGGCTTTGGCGTATTTTTTGTGTGAATCAGTTAAAATGGTGGCGGTTCCACTAAAAAGTTCTAAGCAAACTGTCTAATTGTGGTAAAACTGTTAAAATACACAATGAGAGTTCCCAGAAATGATTAAGAACGTGTAATAAACATCTCAAGTACACGTAAATAGATTCTTACTACATTTACTGTCGAATTCAACACGGAGGTTTCCAGTGGAAAGCTGTGAAATGACGAAAATACTGGTAATGTTTACAAGTCCGGGTACTTCGGGTGGCGTTTTCACGGGACTGTGCTTTCAAATATTAAGAGTTCATGTTTACAGAGCTAAGAATTGGTGTCTAAAGCCTTGGAATGACGAGAATAGATTTATGTTTACAATTTAGGAGGATTGGCTTTGGCGTTTTTTTTGTGTGAATCAGTTAAAATGGCGGCGGTTCCAGTAAATACTTCTAAGCAAACTGTCTAATTGTGGTAAAACTGTTAAAATACACAATGAGAGTTCCCAGAAATGATTAAGAACGTGTAATAAACATCTCAAGTACACGTAAATAGATTCTTACTACATTTACTGTCGAATTCAATCACGGAGGTTTCCAGTGGAAAGCTGTGAAATGATGAAAATACTGATAATGTTTACAAGTCCGGGTACTTCTGGTGGCGTTTTCACGGGACTGTGCTTTCAAATATTAAGAGTTCATGTTTACAGAGCTCAGAATTGGTGTCTAAAGCCTTTGAATCACGAGAATAGTTTTTGTGTTTACAATTTAGGAGGATTGGCTTTGGCATATTTTTTGTGTGAATCAGTTAAAATGGTGGCGGTTCCACTAAAAAGTTCTAAGCAAACTGTCCAATTGTGGTAAAACTGTTAAAATACACAATGAGAGTTCCCAGAAATGATTAAGAACGTGTAATAAACATCTCAAGTACACGTAAATAGATTCTTACTACATTTACTGTCGAATTCAACACGGAGGTTTCCAGTGGAAAGCTGTGAAATGACGAAAATACTGGTAATGTTTACAAGTACGGGTACTTCTGGTGGCGTTTTCACGGGACTGTGCTTTCAAATATTAAGAGTTCATGTTTACAGAGCTCAGAATTGGTGTCTAAAGCCTTTCAATCACGAGAATAGTTTTTGTGTTTACAATTTAGGAGGATTGGCTTTGGCGTTTTTTTTGTGTGAATCAGTTAAAATGGTGGCGGTTCCAGTAAATACTTCTAAGCAAACTGTCTAATTGTGGTAAAACTGTTAAAATACACAATGAGAGTTCCCAGAAATGATTAAGAACGTGTAATAAATCCCTCAAGTACACGTAAATAGATTCTTACTACATTTACTGTCGAATTCAATCACGGAGGTTTCCAGTGGAAAATACTGGTAATGTTTACAAGTCCGGGTACTTCGGGTGGCGTTTTCACGGGACTGTGCTTTCAATTATTACGAGTTCATGTTTACAGAGCTCAGAATTGGTGTCTAAAGCCTTTGAATCACGAGAATAGTTTTTTTGTTTACAATTTAGGAGGATTGGCTTTGGCGTTTTTTTTGTGTGAATCAGTTAAAATGGTGGCGGTTCCAGTAAATACTTCTAAGCAAACTGTCTAATTGTGGTAAAACTGTTAAAATACACAATGAGAGTTCCCAGAAATGATTAAGAACGTGTAATAAACACCTCAAGTACACGTAAATAGATTCTTACTACATTTACTGTCGAATTCAATCACGGAGGTTTCGAGTGGAAAGCTGTGAAATGACGAAAATACTGGTAATTTTTACAAGTACGGGTACTTCTGGTGGCGTTTTCACGGGACTGTGCTTTCAATTATTAAGAGTTCATGTTACAGAGCTCAGAATTGGTGTCTAAAGCCTTTGAATCACGAGAATAGTTTTTATGTTTACAATTTAGGAGGATTGGCTTTGGCGTATTTTTTGTGTGAATCAGTTAAAATGGTGGCGGTTCCACTAAAAAGTTCTAAGCAAACTGTCTAATTGTGGTAAAACTGTTAAAATACACAATGAGAGTTCCCAGAAATGATTAAGAACGTGTAATAAACATCTCAAGTACACGTAAATAGATTCTTACTACATTTACTGTCGAATTCAACACGGAGGTTTCCAGTGGAAAGCTGTGAAATGACGAAAATACTGGTAATGTTTACAAGTCCGGGTACTTCGGGTGGCGTTTTCACGGGACTGTGCTTTCAAATATTAAGAGTTCATGTTTACAGAGCTCAGAATTGGTGTCTAAAGCCTTGGAATGACGAGAATAGTTTTTATGTTTACAATTTAGGAGGATTGGCTTTGGCGTTTTTTTTGTGTGAATCAGTTAAAATGGCGGCGGTTCCAGTAAATACTTCTAAGCAAACTGTCTAATTGTGGTAAAACTGTTAAAATACACAATGAGAGTTCCCAGAAATGATTAAGAACGTGTAATAAACATCTCAAGTACACGTAAATAGATTCTTGCTACATTTACTGTCGAATTCAATCACGGAGGTTTCCAGTGGAAAGCTGTGAAATGACGAAAATACTGATAATGTTTACAAGTCCGGGTACTTCTGGTGGCGTTTTCACGGGACTGTGCTTTAAAATATTAAGAGTTCATGTTTACAGAGCTCAGAATTGGTGTCTAAAGCCTTTGAATCACGAGAATAGTTTTTGTGTTTACAATTTAGGAGGATTGGCTTTGGCGTTTTTTTTTGTGTGAATCAGTTAAAATGGTGGCAGTTCCAGTAAACAGTTCTAAGAAAACTGTCTAATTGTGGTAAAACTGTTAAAATACACAATGATAGTTCCCAGAAATGATTAAGAACGTGTAATAAACACCTCAAGTACACGTAAATAGATTCTTACTACATTTACTGTCGAATTCAATCACGGAGGTTTCCAGTGGAAAGCTGTGAAATGACGAAAATACTGGTAATGTTTACAAGTACGGGTACTTCTGGTGGCGTTTTCACGGGACTGTGCTTTCAATTATTAAGAGTTCATGTTTACAGAGCTCAGAATTGGTGTCTAAAGCCTTTGAATCACGAGAATACTTTTTATGTTTACAATTTAGGAGGATTGGCTTTGGCATATTTTTTGTGTGAATCAGTTAAAATGGTGGCGGTTCCAATAAAAAGTTCTAAGCAAACTGTCTAATTGTGCTAAAACTGTTAAATTACACAATGAGAGTTCCCAGAAATGATTAAGAACGTGTAATAAACATCTCAAGTACACGTAAATAGATTCTTACTACATTTACTGTCGAATTCAACACGGAGGTTTCCAGTGGAAAGCTGTGAAATGACGAAAATACTGGTAATGTTTACAAGTACGGGTACTTCTGGTGGCGTTTTCACGGGACTGTGCTTTCAAATATTAAGAGTTCATGTTTACAGAGCTCAGAATTGGTGTCTAAAGCCTTTCAATCACGAGAATAGTTTTTGTGTTTACAATTTAGGAGGATTGGCTTTGGCGTTTTTTTTGTGTGATTCAGTTAAAATGGTGGCGGTTCCAGTAAATACTTCTAAGCAAACTGTCTAATTGTGGTAAAACTGTTAAAATACACAATGAGAGTTCCCAGAAATGATTAAGAACGTGTAATAAACCCCTCAAGTACACGTAAATAGATTCTTACTACATTTACTGTCGAATTCAATCACGGAGGTTTCCAGTGGAAAATACTGGTAATGTTTACAAGTCCGGGTACTTCGGGTGGCGTTTTCACGGGACTGTGCTTTCAATTATTACGAGTTCATGTTTACAGAGCTCAGAATTGGTGTCTAAAGCCTTTGAATCACGAGAATAGTTTTTGTGTTTACAATTTAGGAGGATTGGCTTTGGCGTTTTTTGTGTGTGAATCAGTTAAAATGGTGGCGGTTCCAGTAAATACTTCTAAGCAAACTGTCTAATTGTGGTAAAACTGTTAAAATACACAATGAGAGTTCCCAGAAATGATTAAGAACGTGTAATAAACATCTCAAGTACACGTAAATAGATTCTTACTACATTTACTGTCGAATTAAACACGGAGGTTTCCAGTGGAAAGCTGTGAAATGACAAAAATACTGGTAATGTTTACAAGTACGGGTACTTCTGGTGGCGTTTTCACGGGACTGTGCTTTCAAATATTAAGAATTCATGTTCACAGAGCTCAGAATTGGTGTCTAAAGCCTTTGAATCACGAGAATAGTTTTTTTGTTTACAATTTAGGAGGATTGGCTTTGGCGTTTTTTTTGTGTGAATCAGTTAAAATGGTGGCGGTTCCAGTAAATACTTCTAAGCAAACTGTCTAATTGTGGTAAAACTGTTAAAATACACAATGAGAGTTCCCAGAAATGATTAAGAACGTGTAATAAACCCCTCAAGTACACGTAAATAGATTCTTACTACCTTTCCTGTCGAATTCAATCACGGAGGTTTCCCGTGGAAAGCTGTGAAATGACGAAAATACTGGTAATGTTTACAAGTCCGGGTACTTCGGGTGGCGTTTTCACGGGACTGGGCTTTCACTTATTAAGAGTTCATGTTTACAGAGCTCAGATTTGGTGTCTAAAGCCTTGGAATGACGAGAATAGTTTTTATGTTTACAATTTAGGAGGATTTGCTTTGTCGTTTCTTTATGTTAATCAGTTAAAATGGTGGCGGTTCCAGTAAACATTTCTAAGCAAACTGTCTAATTGTGGTAAAACTGTTAAAATACACAATGATAGTTCCCAGAAATGATTAAGAAAGTGTAATAAACATCTCAAGTACACGTTAATAGATTTTTACTACATTTACTGTCGAATTCAACACGGATGTTTCCAGTGGAAAGCTGTGAAATGACGAAAATACTGGTAATGTTTACAAGTACGGGTACTTCTGGTGGCGTTTTCACGGGACTGTGCTTTCAAATATTAAGAGTTCATGTTTACAGAGCTCAGAATTGGTGTCTAAAGCCTTTCAATCACGAGAATAGTTTTTGTGTTTACAATTTAGGAGGATTGGCTTTGGCGTTTTTTTTGTGTGAATCAGTTAAAATGGTGGCGGTTCCAGTAAATACTTCTAAGCAAACTGTCTAATTGTGGTAAAACTGTTAAAATACACAATGAGAGTTCCCAGAAATGATTAAGAACGTGTAATAAACCCCTCAAGTACACGTAAATAGATTCTTACTACATTTACTGTCGAATTCAACACGGAGGTTTCCAGTGGAAAGCTGTGAAATGACGAAAATACTGATAATGTTTACAAGTCCGGGCACTTCTGGTGGCGTTTTCACGGGACTGTGCTTTAAAATATTAAGAGTTCATGTTTACAGAGCTCAGAATTGGTGTCTAAAGCCTTTGAATCACGAGAATAGTTTTTGTGTTTACAATTTAGGAGGATTGGCTTTGGCGTTTTTTTGTGTGTGAATCAGTTAAAATGGTGGCAGTTCCAGTAAACAGTTCTAAGAAAACTGTCTAATTGTGGTAAAACTGTTAAAATACACAATGATAGTTCCCAGAAATGATTAAGAACGTGTAATAAACACCTCAAGTACACGTAAATAGATTCTTACTACATTTACTGTCGAATTCAATCACGGAGGTTTCCAGTGGAAAGCTGTGAAATGACGAAAATACTGGTAATGTTTACAAGTACGGGTACTTCTGGTGGCGTTTTCACGGGACTGTGCTTTCAATTATTAAGAGTTCATGTTTACAGAGCTCAGAATTGGTGTCTAAAGCCTTTGAATCACGAGAATAGTTTTTATGTTTACAATTTAGGAGGATTGGCTTTGGCATATTTTTTGTGTGAATCAGTTAAAATGGTGGCGGTTCCAATAAAAAGTTCTAAGCAAACTGTCTAATTGTGGTAAAACTGTTAAAATACACAATGAGAGTTCCCAGAAATGATTAAGAACGTGTAATAAACATCTCAAGTACACGTAAATAGATTCTTACTACATTTACTGTCGAATTCAACACGGAGGTTTCCAGTGGAAAGCTGTGAAATGACGAAAATACTGGTAATGTTTACAAGTACGGGTACTTCTGGTGGCGTTTTCACGGGACTGTGCTTTCAAATATTAAGAGTTCATGTTTACAGAGCTCAGAATTGGTGTCTAAAGCCTTTCAATCACGAGAATAGTTTTTGTGTTTACAATTTAGGAGGATTGGCTTTGGCGTTTTTTTTGTGTGATTCAGTTAAAATGGTGGCGGTTCCAGTAAATACTTCTAAGCAAACTGTCTAATTGTGGTAAAACTGTTAAAATACACAATGAGAGTTCCCAGAAATGATTAAGAACGTGTAATAAACCCCTCAAGTACACGTAAATAGATTCTTACTACATTTACTGTCGAATTCAATCACGGAGGTTTCCAGTGGAAAATACTGGTAATGTTTACAAGTCCGGGTACTTCGGGTGGCGTTTTCACGGGACTGTGCTTTCAATTATTACGAGTTCATGTTTACAGAGCTCAGAATTGGTGTCTAAAGCCTTTGAATCACGAGAATAGTTTTTGTGTTTACAATTTAGGAGGATTGGCTTTGGCGTTTTTTTTGTGTGAATCAGTTAAAATGGTGGCGGTTCCAGTAAATACTTCTAAGCAAACTGTCTAATTGTGGTAAAACTGTTAAAATACACAATGAGAGTTCCCAGAAATGATTAAGAACGTGTAATAAACATCTCAAGTACACGTAAATAGATTCTTACTACATTTACTGTCGAATTAAACACGGAGGTTTCCAGTGGAAAGCTGTGAAATGACGAAAATACTGGTAATGTTTACAAGTACGGGTACTTCTGGTGGCGTTTTCACGGGACTGTGCTTTCAGATATTAAGAGTTCATGTTTACAGAGCTAAGAATTGGTGTCTAAAGCCTTTCAATCACGAGAATAGTTTTTGTGTTTACAATTTAGGAGGATTGGCTTTGGCGTTTTTTTTGTGTGAATCAGTTAAAATGGTGGCGGTTCCAGTAAATACTTCTAAGCAAACTGTCTAATTGTGGTAAAACTGTTAAAATACACAATGAGAGTTCCCAGAAATGATTAAGAACGTGTAATAAACACCTCAAGTACACGTAAATAGATTCTTACTACATTTACTGTCGAATTCAATCACGGAGGTTTCGAGTGGAAAGCTGTGAAATGACGAAAATACTGGTAATTTTTATAAGTACGGGTACTTCTGGTGGCGTTTTCACGGGACTGTGCTTTCAATTATTAAGAGTTCATGTTACAGAGCTCAGAATTGGTGTCTAAAGCCTTTGAATCACGAGAATAGTTTTTATGTTTACAATTTAGGAGGATTGGCTTTGGCGTATTTTTTGTGTGAATCAGTTAAAATGGTGGCGGTTCCACTAAAAAGTTCTAAGCAAACTGTCTAATTGTGGTAAAACTGTTAAAATACACAATGAGAGTTCCCAGAAATGATTAAGAACGTGTAATAAACATCTCAAGTACACGTAAATAGATTCTTACTACATTTACTGTCGAATTCAACACGGAGGTTTCCAGTGGAAAGCTGTGAAATGACGAAAATACTGGTAATGTTTACAAGTCCGGGTACTTCGGGTGGCGTTTTCACGGGACTGTGCTTTCAAATATTAAGAGTTCATGTTTACAGAGCTAAGAATTGGTGTCTAAAGCCTTGGAATGACGAGAATAGATTTATGTTTACAATTTAGGAGGATTGGCTTTGGCGTTTTTTTTGTGTGAATCAGTTAAAATGGCGGCGGTTCCAGTAAATACTTCTAAGCAAACTGTCTAAATGTGGTAAAACTGTTAAAATACACAATGAGAGTTCCCAGAAATGATTAAGAACGTGTAATAAACATCTCAAGTACACGTAAATAGATTCTTACTACATTTACTGTCGAATTCAATCACGGAGGTTTCCAGTGGAAAGCTGTGAAATGACGAAAATACTGATAATGTTTACAAGTCCGGGTACTTCTGGTGGCGTTTTCACGGGACTGTGCTTTCAAATATTAAGAGTTCATGTTTACAGAGCTCAGAATTGGTGTCTAAAGCCTTTGAATCACGAGAATAGTTTTTGTGTTTACAATTTAGGAGGATTGGCTTTGGCATATTTTTTGTGTGAATCAGTTAAAATGGTGGCGGTTCCACTAAAAAGTTCTAAGCAAACTGTCCAATTGTGGTAAAACTGTTAAAATACACAATGAGAGTTCCCAGAAATGATTAAGAACGTGTAATAAACATCTCAAGTACACGTAAATAGATTCTTACTACATTTACTGTCGAATTCAACACGGAGGTTTCCAGTGGAAAGCTGTGAAATGACGAAAATACTGGTAATGTTTACAAGTACGGGTACTTCTGGTGGCGTTTTCACGGGACTGTGCTTTCAAATATTAAGAGTTCATGTTTACAGAGCTCAGAATTGGTGTCTAAAGCCTTTCAATCACGAGAATAGTTTTTGTGTTTACAATTTAGGAGGATTGGCTTTGGCGTTTTTTTTGTGTGATTCAGTTAAAATGGTGGCGGTTCCAGTAAATACTTCTAAGCAAACTGTCTAATTGTGGTAAAACTGTTAAAATACACAATGAGAGTTCCCAGAAATGATTAAGAACGTGTAAAAAATCCCTCAAGTACACGTAAATAGATTCTTACTACATTTACTGTCGAATTCAATCACGGAGGTTTCCAGTGGAAAATACTGGTAATGTTTACAAGTCCGGGTACTTCGGGTGGCGTTTTCACGGGACTGTGCTTTCAATTATTACGAGTTCATGTTTACAGAGCTCAGAATTGGTGTCTAAAGCCTTTGAATCACGAGAATAGTTTTTTTGTTTACAATTTAGGAGGATTGGCTTTGGCGTTTTTTTTGTGTGAATCAGTTAAAATGGTGGCGGTTCCAGTAAATACTTCTAAGCAAACTGTCTAATTGTGGTAAAACTGTTAAAATACACAATGAGAGTTCCCAGAAATGATTAAGAACGTGTAATAAACACCTCAAGTACACGTAAATAGATTCTTACTACATTTACTGTCGAATTCAATCACGGAGGTTTCGAGTGGAAAGCTGTGAAATGACGAAAATACTGGTAATTTTTACAAGTACGGGTACTTCTGGTGGCGTTTTCACGGGACTGTGCTTTCAATTATTAAGAGTTCATGTTACAGAGCTCAGAATTGGTGTCTAAAGCCTTTGAATCACGAGAATAGTTTTTATGTTTACAATTTAGGAGGATTGGCTTTGGCGTATTTTTTGTGTGAATCAGTTAAAATGGTGGCGGTTCCACTAAAAAGTTCTAAGCAAACTGTCTAATTGTGGTAAAACTGTTAAAATACACAATGAGAGTTCCCAGAAATGATTAAGAACGTGTAATAAACATCTCAAGTACACGTAAATAGATTCTTACTACATTTACTGTCGAATTCAACACGGAGGTTTCCAGTGGAAAGCTGTGAAATGACGAAAATACTGGTAATGTTTACAAGTCCTGGTACTTCGGGTGGCGTTTTCACGGGACTGTGCTTTCAAATATTAAGAGTTCATGTTTACAGAGCTCAGAATTGGTGTCTAAAGCCTTGGAATGACGAGAATAGTTTTTATGTTTACAATTTAGGAGGATTGGCTTTGGCGTTTTTTTTGTGTGAATCAGTTAAAATGGCGGCGGTTCCAGTAAATACTTCTAAGCAAACTGTCTAATTGTGGTAAAACTGTTAAAATACACAATGAGAGTTCCCAGAAATGATTAAGAACGTGTAATAAACATCTCAAGTACACGTAAATAGATTCTTGCTACATTTACTGTCGAATTCAATCACGGAGGTTTCCAGTGGAAAGCTGTGAAATGACGAAAATACTGATAATGTTTACAAGTCCGGGTACTTCTGGTGGCGTTTTCACGGGACTGTGCTTTAAAATATTAAGAGTTCATGTTTACAGAGCTCAGAATTGGTGTCTAAAGCCTTTGAATCACGAGAATAGTTTTTGTGTTTACAATTTAGGAGGATTGGCTTTGGCGTTTTTTTTTGTGTGAATCAGTTAAAATGGTGGCAGTTCCAGTAAACAGTTCTAAGAAAACTGTCTAATTGTGGTAAAACTGTTAAAATACACAATGATAGTTCCCAGAAATGATTAAGAACGTGTAATAAACACCTCAAGTACACGTAAATAGATTCTTACTACATTTACTGTCGAATTCAATCACGGAGGTTTCCAGTGGAAAGCTGTGAAATGACGAAAATACTGGTAATGTTTACAAGTACGGGTACTTCTGGTGGCGTTTTCACGGGACTGTGCTTTCAATTATTAAGAGTTCATGTTTACAGAGCTCAGAATTGGTGTCTAAAGCCTTTGAATCACGAGAATAGTTTTTATGTTTACAATTTAGGAGGATTGGCTTTGGCATATTTTTTGTGTGAATCAGTTAAAATGGTGGCGGTTCCAATAAAAAGTTCTAAGCAAACTGTCTAATTGTGCTAAAACTGTTAAATTACACAATGAGAGTTCCCAGAAATGATTAAGAACGTGTAATAAATATCTCAAGTACACGTAAATAGATTCTTACTACATTTACTGTCGAATTCAACACGGAGGTTTCCAGTGGAAAGCTGTGAAATGACGAAAATACTGGTAATGTGTACAAGTACGGGTACTTCTGGTGGCGTTTTCACGGGACTGTGCTTTCAAATATTAAGAGTTCATGTTTACAGAGCTCAGAATTGGTGTCTAAAGCCTTTCAATCACGAGAATAGTTTTTGTGTTTACAATTTAGGAGGATTGGCTTTGGCGTTTTTTGTGTGTGATTCAGTTAAAATGGTGGCGGTTCCAGTAAATACTTCTAAGCAAACTGTCTAATTGTGGTAAAACTGTTAAAATACACAATGAGAGTTCCCAGAAATGATTAAGAACGTGTAATAAACCCCTCAAGTACACGTAAATAGATTCTTACTACATTTACTGTCGA
Organism: Myotis daubentonii; assembly: GCF_963259705.1. NCBI lineage: Eukaryota > Metazoa > Chordata > Mammalia > Chiroptera > Vespertilionidae > Myotis > Myotis daubentonii. The sequence goes on from NW_026775469.1 coordinate 44,123, forward strand.
ATTCAATCACGGAGGTTTCCAGTGGAAAATACTGGTAATGTTTACAAGTCCGGGTACTTCGGGTGGCGTTTTCACGGGACTGTGCTTTCAATTATTACGAGTTCATGTTTACAGAGCTCAGAATTGGTGTCTAAAGCCTTTGAATCACGAGAATAGTTTTTGTGTTTACAATTTAGGAGGATTGGCTTTGGCGTTTTTTGTGTGTGAATCAGTTAAAATGGTGGCGGTTCCAGTAAATACTTCTAAGCAAACTGTCTAATTGTGGTAAAACTGTTAAAATACACAATGAGAGTTCCCAGAAATGATTAAGAACGTGTAATAAACATCTCAAGTACACGTAAATAGATTCTTACTACATTTACTGTCGAATTAAACACGGAGGTTTCCAGTGGAAAGCTGTGAAATGACAAAAATACTGGTAATGTTTACAAGTACGGGTACTTCTGGTGGCGTTTTCACGGGACTGTGCTTTCAAATATTAAGAATTCATGTTCACAGAGCTCAGAATTGGTGTCTAAAGCCTTTGAATCACGAGAATAGTTTTTTTGTTTACAATTTAGGAGGATTGGCTTTGGCGTTTTTTTTGTGTGAATCAGTTAAAATGGTGGCGGTTCCAGTAAATACTTCTAAGCAAACTGTCTAATTGTGGTAAAACTGTTAAAATACACAATGAGAGTTCCCAGAAATGATTAAGAACGTGTAATAAACCCCTCAAGTACACGTAAATAGATTCTTACTACCTTTCCTGTCGAATTCAATCACGGAGGTTTCCCGTGGAAAGCTGTGAAATGACGAAAATACTGGTAATGTTTACAAGTCCGGGTACTTCGGGTGGCGTTTTCACGGGACTGGGCTTTCACTTATTAAGAGTTCATGTTTACAGAGCTCAGATTTGGTGTCTAAAGCCTTGGAATGACGAGAATAGTTTTTATGTTTACAATTTAGGAGGATTTGCTTTGTCGTTTCTTTATGTTAATCAGTTAAAATGGTGGCGGTTCCAGTAAACATTTCTAAGCAAACTGTCTAATTGTGGTAAAACTGTTAAAATACACAATGATAGTTCCCAGAAATGATTAAGAAAGTGTAATAAACATCTCAAGTACACGTTAATAGATTTTTACTACATTTACTGTCGAATTCAACACGGATGTTTCCAGTGGAAAGCTGTGAAATGACGAAAATACTGGTAATGTTTACAAGTACGGGTACTTCTGGTGGCGTTTTCACGGGACTGTGCTTTCAAATATTAAGAGTTCATGTTTACAGAGCTCAGAATTGGTGTCTAAAGCCTTTCAATCACGAGAATAGTTTTTGTGTTTACAATTTAGGAGGATTGGCTTTGGCGTTTTTTTTGTGTGAATCAGTTAAAATGGTGGCGGTTCCAGTAAATACTTCTAAGCAAACTGTCTAATTGTGGTAAAACTGTTAAAATACACAATGAGAGTTCCCAGAAATGATTAAGAACGTGTAATAAACCCCTCAAGTACACGTAAATAGATTCTTACTACATTTACTGTCGAATTCAACACGGAGGTTTCCAGTGGAAAGCTGTGAAATGACGAAAATACTGATAATGTTTACAAGTCCGGGTACTTCTGGTGGCGTTTTCACGGGACTGTGCTTTAAAATATTAAGAGTTCATGTTTACAGAGCTCAGAATTGGTGTCTAAAGCCTTTGAATCACGAGAATAGTTTTTGTGTTTACAATTTAGGAGGATTGGCTTTGGCGTTTTTTTTTGTGTGAATCAGTTAAAATGGTGGCAGTTCCAGTAAACAGTTCTAAGAAAACTGTCTAATTGTGGTAAAACTGTTAAAATACACAATGATAGTTCCCAGAAATGATTAAGAACGTGTAATAAACACCTCAAGTACACGTAAATAGATTCTTACTACATTTACTGTCGAATTCAATCACGGAGGTTTCCAGTGGAAAGCTGTGAAATGACGAAAATACTGGTAATGTTTACAAGTACGGGTACTTCTGGTGGCGTTTTCACGGGACTGTGCTTTCAATTATTAAGAGTTCATGTTTACAGAGCTCAGAATTGGTGTCTAAAGCCTTTGAATCACGAGAATAGTTTTTATGTTTACAATTTAGGAGGATTGGCTTTGGCATATTTTTTGTGTGAATCAGTTAAAATGGTGGCGGTTCCAATAAAAAGTTCTAAGCAAACTGTCTAATTGTGGTAAAACTGTTAAAATACACAATGAGAGTTCCCAGAAATGATTAAGAACGTGTAATAAACATCTCAAGTACACGTAAATAGATTCTTACTACATTTACTGTCGAATTCAACACGGAGGTTTCCAGTGGAAAGCTGTGAAATGACGAAAATACTGGTAATGTTTACAAGTACGGGTACTTCTGGTGGCGTTTTCACGGGACTGTGCTTTCAAATATTAAGAGTTCATGTTTACAGAGCTCAGAATTGGTGTCTAAAGCCTTTCAATCACGAGAATAGTTTTTGTGTTTACAATTTAGGAGGATTGGCTTTGGCGTTTTTTTTGTGTGAATCAGTTAAAATGGTGGCGGTTCCAGTAAATACTTCTAAGCAAACTGTCTAATTGTGGTAAAACTGTTAAAATACACAATGAGAGTTCCCAGAAATGATTAAGAACGTGTAATAAACCCCTCAAGTACACGTAAATAGATTCTTACTACATTTACTGTCGAATTCAATCACGGAGGTTTCCAGTGGAAAATACTGGTAATGTTTACAAGTCCGGGTACTTCGGGTGGCGTTTTCACGGGACTGTGCTTTCAATTATTACGAGTTCATGTTTACAGAGCTCAGAATTGGTGTCTAAAGCCTTTGAATCACGAGAATAGTTTTTGTGTTTACAATTTAGGAGGATTGGCTTTGGCGTTTTTTGTGTGTGAATCAGTTAAAATGGTGGCGGTTCCAGTAAATACTTCTAAGCAAACTGTCTAATTGTGGTAAAACTGTTAAAATACACAATGAGAGTTCCCAGAAATGATTAAGAACGTGTAATAAACATCTCAAGTACACGTAAATAGATTCTTACTACATTTACTGTCGAATTAAACACGGAGGTTTCCAGTGGAAAGCTGTGAAATGACGAAAATACTGGTAATGTTTACAAGTACGGGTACTTCTGGTGGCGTTTTCACGGGACTGTGCTTTCAAATATTAAGAATTCATGTTCACAGAGCTCAGAATTGGTGTCTAAAGCCTTTGAATCACGAGAATAGTTTTTTTGTTTACAATTTAGGAGGATTGGCTTTGGCGTTTTTTTTGTGTGAATCAGTTAAAATGGTGGCGGTTCCAGTAAATACTTCTAAGCAAACTGTCTAATTGTGGTAAAACTGTTAAAATACACAATGAGAGTTCCCAGAAATGATTAAGAACGTGTAATAAACCCCTCAAGTACACGTAAATAGATTCTTACTACCTTTCCTGTCGAATTCAATCACGGAGGTTTCCCGTGGAAAGCTGTGAAATGACGAAAATACTGGTAATGTTTACAAGTCCGGGTACTTCGGGTGGCGTTTTCACGGGACTGGGCTTTCACTTATTAAGAGTTCATGTTTACAGAGCTCAGATTTGGTGTCTAAAGCCTTGGAATGACGAGAATAGTTTTTATGTTTACAATTTAGGAGGATTTGCTTTGTCGTTTCTTTATGTTAATCAGTTAAAATGGTGGCGGTTCCAGTAAACATTTCTAAGCAAACTGTCTAATTGTGGTAAAACTGTTAAAATACACAATGATAGTTCCCAGAAATGATTAAGAAAGTGTAATAAACATCTCAAGTACACGTTAATAGATTTTTACTACATTTACTGTCGAATTCAACACGGATGTTTCCAGTGGAAAGCTGTGAAATGACGAAAATACTGGTAATGTTTACAAGTACGGGTACTTCTGGTGGCGTTTTCACGGGACTGTGCTTTCAAATATTAAGAGTTCATGTTTACAGAGCTCAGAATTGGTGTCTAAAGCCTTTCAATCACGAGAATAGTTTTTGTGTTTACAATTTAGGAGGATTGGCTTTGGCGTTTTTTTTGTGTGAATCAGTTAAAATGGTGGCGGTTCCAGTAAATACTTCTAAGCAAACTGTCTAATTGTGGTAAAACTGTTAAAATACACAATGAGAGTTCCCAGAAATGATTAAGAACGTGTAATAAACCCCTCAAGTACACGTAAATAGATTCTTACTACATTTACTGTCGAATTCAATCACGGAGGTTTCCAGTGGAAAATACTGGTAATGTTTACAAGTCCGGGTACTTCGGGTGGCGTTTTCACGGGACTGTGCTTTCAATTATTAAGAGTTCATGTTACAGAGCTCAGAATTGGTGTCTAAAGCCTTTGAATCACGAGAATAGTTTTTATGTTTACAATTTAGGAGGATTGGCTTTGGCGTATTTTTTGTGTGAATCAGTTAAAATGGTGGCGGTTCCACTAAAAAGTTCTAAGCAAACTGTCTAATTGTGGTAAAACTGTTAAAATACACAATGAGAGTTCCCAGAAATGATTAAGAACGTGTAATAAACATCTCAAGTACACGTAAATAGATTCTTACTACATTTACTGTCGAATTCAACACGGAGGTTTCCAGTGGAAAGCTGTGAAATGACGAAAATACTGATAATGTTTACAAGTCCGGGTACTTCTGGTGGCGTTTTCACGGGACTGTGCTTTAAAATATTAAGAGTTCATGTTTACAGAGCTCAGAATTGGTGTCTAAAGCCTTTGAATCACGAGAATAGTTTTTGTGTTTACAATTTAGGAGGATTGGCTTTGGCGTTTTTTTTTGTGTGAATCAGTTAAAATGGTGGCAGTTCCAGTAAACAGTTCTAAGAAAACTGTCTAATTGTGGTAAAACTGTTAAAATACACAATGATAGTTCCCAGAAATGATTAAGAACGTGTAATAAACACCTCAAGTACACGTAAATAGATTCTTACTACATTTACTGTCGAATTCAATCACGGAGGTTTCCAGTGGAAAGCTGTGAAATGACGAAAATACTGGTAATGTTTACAAGTACGGGTACTTCTGGTGGCGTTTTCACGGGACTGTGCTTTCAATTATTAAGAGTTCATGTTTACAGAGCTCAGAATTGGTGTCTAAAGCCTTTGAATCACGAGAATAGTTTTTATGTTTACAATTTAGGAGGATTGGCTTTGGCATATTTTTTGTGTGAATCAGTTAAAATGGTGGCGGTTCCAATAAAAAGTTCTAAGCAAACTGTCTAATTGTGGTAAAACTGTTAAAATACACAATGAGAGTTCCCAGAAATGATTAAGAACGTGTAATAAACATCTCAAGTACACGTAAATAGATTCTTACTACATTTACTGTCGAATTCAACACGGAGGTTTCCAGTGGAAAGCTGTGAAATGACGAAAATACTGGTAATGTTTACAAGTACGGGTACTTCTGGTGGCGTTTTCACGGGACTGTGCTTTCAAATATTAAGAGTTCATGTTTACAGAGCTCAGAATTGGTGTCTAAAGCCTTTCAATCACGAGAATAGTTTTTGTGTTTACAATTTAGGAGGATTGGCTTTGGCGTTTTTTTTGTGTGATTCAGTTAAAATGGTGGCGGTTCCAGTAAATACTTCTAAGCAAACTGTCTAATTGTGGTAAAACTGTTAAAATACACAATGAGAGTTCCCAGAAATGATTAAGAACATGTAATAAACCCCTCAAGTACACGTAAATAGATTCTTACTACATTTACTGTCGAATTCAATCACGGAGGTTTCCAGTGGAAAATACTGGTAATGTTTACAAGTCCGGGTACTTCGGGTGGCGTTTTCACGGGACTGTGCTTTCAATTATTACGAGTTCATGTTTACAGAGCTCAGAATTGGTGTCTAAAGCCTTTGAATCACGAGAATAGTTTTTGTGTTTACAATTTAGGAGGATTGGCTTTGGCGTTTTTTGTGTGTGAATCAGTTAAAATGGTGGCGGTTCCAGTAAATACTTCTAAGCAAACTGTCTAATTGTGGTAAAACTGTTAAAATACACAATGAGAGTTCCCAGAAATGATTAAGAACGTGTAATAAACATCTCAAGTACACGTAAATAGATTCTTACTACATTTACTGTCGAATTAAACACGGAGGTTTCCAGTGGAAAGCTGTGAAATGACGAAAATACTGGTAATGTTTACAAGTACGGGTACTTCTGGTGGCGTTTTCACGGGACTGTGCTTTCAAATATTAAGAATTCATGTTCACAGAGCTCAGAATTGGTGTCTAAAGCCTTTGAATCACGAGAATAGTTTTTTTGTTTACAATTTAGGAGGATTGGCTTTGGCGTTTTTTTTGTGTGAATCAGTTAAAATGGTGGCGGTTCCAGTAAATACTTCTAAGCAAACTGTCTAATTGTGGTAAAACTGTTAAAATACACAATGAGAGTTCCCAGAAATGATTAAGAACGTGTAATAAACCCCTCAAGTACACGTAAATAGATTCTTACTACCTTTCCTGTCGAATTCAATCACGGAGGTTTCCCGTGGAAAGCTGTGAAATGACGAAAATACTGGTAATGTTTACAAGTCCGGGTACTTCGGGTGGCGCTTTCACGGGACTGGGCTTTCACTTATTAAGAGTTCATGTTTACAGAGCTCAGATTTGGTGTCTAAAGCCTTGGAATGACGAGAATAGTTTTTATGTTTACAATTTAGGAGGATTGGCTTTGGCGTTTTTTTTGTGTGAATCAGTTAAAATGGCGGCGGTTCCAGTAAATACTTCTAAGCAAACTGTCTAATTGTGGTAAAACTGTTAAAATACACAATGATAGTTCCAAGAAATGATTAAGAAAGTGTAATAAACATCTCAAGTACACGTTAATAGATTTTTACTACATTTACTGTCGAATTCAACACGGATGTTTCCAGTGGAAAGCTGTGAAATGACGAAAATACTGGTAATGTTTACAAGTACGGGTACTTCTGGTGGCGTTTTCACGGGACTGTGCTTTCAAATATTAAGAGTTCATGTTTACACAGCTCAGAATTGGTGTCTAAAGCCTTTCAATCACGAGAATAGTTTTTGTGTTTACAATTTAGGAGGATTGGCTTTGGCGTTTTTTTGTGTGAATCAGTTAAAATGGTGGCGGTTCCAGTAAATACTTCTAAGCAAACTGTCTAATTGTGGTAAAACTGTTAAAATACACAATGAGAGTTCCCAGAAATGATTAAGAACGTGTAATAAACCCCTCAAGTACACGTAAATAGATTCTTACTACATTTACTGTCGAATTCAATCACGGAGGTTTCCAGTGGAAAATACTGGTAATGTTTACAAGTCCGGGTACTTCGGGTGGCGTTTTCACGGGACTGTGCTTTCAATTATTAAGAGTTCATGTTACAGAGCTCAGAATTGGTGTCTAAAGCCTTTGAATCACGAGAATAGTTTTTATGTTTACAATTTAGGAGGATTGGCTTTGGCGTATTTTTTGTGTGAATCAGTTAAAATGGTGGCGGTTCCACTAAAAAGTTCTAAGCAAACTGTCTAATTGTGGTAAAACTGTTAAAATACACAATGAGAGTTCCCAGAAATGATTAAGAACGTGTAATAAACATCTCAAGTACACGTAAATAGATTCTTACTACATTTACTGTCGAATTCAACACGGAGGTTTCCAGTGGAAAGCTGTGAAATGACGAAAATACTGGTAATGTTTACAAGTCCGGGTACTTCGGGTGGCGTTTTCACGGGACTGTGCTTTCAAATATTAAGAGTTCATGTTTACAGAGCTCAGAATTGGTGTCTAAAACCTTGGAATGACGAGAATAGTTTTTATGTTTACAATTTAGGAGGATTGGCTTTGGCGTTTTTTTTGTGTGAATCAGTTAAAATGGCGGCGGTTCCAGTAAATACTTCTAAGCAAACTGTCTAATTGTGGTAAAACTGTTAAAATACACAATGAGAGTTCCCAGAAATGATTAAGAACGTGTAATAAACATCTCAAGTACACGTAAATAGATTCTTGCTACATTTACTGTCGAATTCAATCACGGAGGTTTCCAGTGGAAAGCTGTGAAATGACGAAAATACTGATAATGTTTACAAGTCCGGGTACTTCTGGTGGCGTTTTCACGGGACTGTGCTTTCAAATATTAAGAGTTCATGTTTACAGAGCTCAGAATTGGTGTCTATAGCCTTTGAATCACGAGAATAGTTTTTGTGTTTACAATTTAGGAGGATTGGCTTTGGCGTTTTTTTTTGTGTGAATCAGTTAAAATGGTGGCGGTTCCAGTAAACAGTTCTAAGAAAACTGTCTAATTGTGGTAAAACTGTTAAAATACACAATGATAGTTCCCAGAAATGATTAAGAACGTGTAATAAACACCTCAAGTACACGTAAATAGATTCTTACTACATTTACTGTCGAATTCAATCACGGAGGTTTCCAGTGGAAAGCTGTGAAATGACGAAAATACTGGTAATGTTTACAAGTACGGGTACTTCTGGTGGCGTTTTCACGGGACTGTGCTTTCAATTATTAAGAGTTCATGTTTACAGAGCTCAGAATTTGTGTCTAAAGCCTTTGAATCACGAGAATAGTTTTTATGTTTACAATTTAGGAGGATTGGCTTTGGCATATTTTTTGTGTTAATCAGTTAAAATGGTGGCGGTTCCACTAAAAAGTTCTAAGCAAACTGTCCAATTGTGGTAAAACTGTTAAAATACACAATGAGAGTTCCCAGAAATGATTAAGAACGTGTAATAAACACCTCAAGTACACGTAAATAGATTCTTACTACATTTACTGTCGAATTCAACACGGAGGTTTCCAGTGGAAAGCTGTGAAATGACGAAAATACTGGTAATGTTTACAAGTACGGGTACTTCTGGTGGCGTTTTCACGGGACTGTGCTTTCAAATATTAAGAGTTCATGTTTACAGAGCTCAGAATTGGTGTCTAAAGCCTTTCAATCACGAGAATAGTTTTTGTGTTTACAATTTAGGAGGATTGGCTTTGGCGTTTTTTTGTGTGAATCAGTTAAAATGGTGGCGGTTCCAGTAAATACTTCTAAGCAAACTGTCTAATTGTGGTAAAACTGTTAAAATACACAATGAGAGTTCCCAGAAATGATTAAGAACGTGTAATAAACATCTCAAGTACACGTAAATAGATTCTTACTACATTTACTGTCGAATTCAATCACGGAGGTTTCCAGTGGAAAATACTGGTAATGTTTACAAGTCCGGGTACTTCGGGTGGCGTTTTCACGGGACTGTGCTTTCAATTATTACGAGTTCATGTTTACAGAGCTCAGAATTGGTGTCTAAAGCCTTTGAATCACGAGAATAGTTTTTTTGTTTACAATTTAGGAGGATTGGCTTTGGCGTTTTTTTTGTGTGAATCAGTTAAAATGGTGGCGGTTCCAGTAAATACTTCTAAGCAAACTGTCTAATTGTGGTAAAACTGTTAAAATACACAATGAGAGTTCCCAGAAATGATTAAGAACGTGTAATAAACATCTCAAGTACACGTAAATAGATTCTTACTACATTTACTGTCGAATTCAACACGGAGGTTTCCAGTGGAAAGCTGTGAAATGACGAAAATACTGGTAATGTTTACAAGTACGGGTACTTCTGGTGGCGTTTTCACGGGACTGTGCTTTCAAATATTAAGAGTTCATGTTTACAGAGCTCAGAATTGGTGTCTAAAGCCTTTGAATCACGAGAATAGTTTTTTTGTTTACAATTTAGGAGGATTGGCTTTGGCGTTTTTTTTGTGTGAATCAGTTAAAATGGTGGCGGTTCCAGTAAATACTTCTAAGCAAACTGTCTAATTGTGGTAAAATTTTTAAAATACACAATGAGAGTTCCCAGAAATGATTAAGAACGTGTAATAAACCCCTCAAGTACACGTAAATAGATTCTTACTACATTTACTGTCGAATTCAATCACGGAGGTTTCCAGTGGAAAGCTGTGAAATGACGAAAATACTGGTAATGTTTACAAGTCCGGGTACTTCGGGTGGCATTTTCACGGGACTGTGCTTTCAATTATTACGAGTTCATGTTTACAGAGCTCAGAATTGGTGTCTAAAGCCTTGGAATGACGAGAATAGTTTTTATGTTTACAATTTAGGAGGATTGGCTTTGGCTTTTTTTTGTGTGAATCAGTTAAAATGGTGGCGGTTCCAGTAAATACTTCTAAGCAAACAGTCTAATTGTGTTAAAACTGTTAAAATACACAATGAGAGTTCCCAGAAATGATTAAGAACGTGTAATAAACCCCTCAAGTACACGTAAAGAGATTCTTACTACCTTTCCTGTCGAATTCAATCACGGAGGTTTCCCGTGGAAAGCTGTGAAATGACGAAAATACTGGTAATGTTTACAAGTCCGGGTACTTCGGGTGGCGTTTTCACGGGACTGGGCTTTCACTTATTAAGAGTTCATGTTTACAGAGCTCAGATTTGGTGTCTAAAGCCTTGGAATGACGAGAATAGTTTTTATGTTTACAATTTAGGAGGATTTGCTTTGTCGTTTCTTTATGTTAATCAGTTAAAATGGTGGCGGTTCCAGTAAACATTTCTAAGCAAACTGTCTAATTGTGGTAAAACTGTTAAAATACACAATGATAGTTCCCAGAAATGATTAAGAAAGTGTAATAAACATCTCAAGTACACGTTAATAGATTTTTACTACATTTACTGTCGAATTCAATCACGGAGGTTTCGAGTGGAAAGCTGTGAAATGACGAAAATACTGGTAATATTGACAATTCCGGATACTTCGGGTGGATTTTCACGGGACTGTGCTTTCAATATTAAGAGTTCATGTTTACAGAGCTCAGAATTGGTGTCTAAAGCCTTTGAATCACGAGAATAGTTTTTTTGTTTACAATTTAGGAGGATTGGCTTTGGCGTTTTTTTTGTGTGAATCAGTTAAAATGGTGGCGGTTCCAGTAAATACTTCTAAGCAAACTGTCTAATTGTGGTAAAACTGTTAAAATACACAATGAGAGTTCCCAGAAATGATTAAGAACGTGTAATAAACCCCTCAAGTACACGTAAATAGATTCTTACTACATTTACTGTCGAATTCAATCACGGAGGTTTCCAGTGGAAAATACTGGTAATGTTTACAAGTCCGGGTACTTCGGGTGGCGTTTTCACGGGACTGTGCTTTCAAATATTAAGAGTTCATGTTTACAGAGCTAAGAATTGGTGTCTAAAGCCTTTGAATCACGAGAATAGTTTTTGTGTTTACAATTTAGGAGGATTGGCTTTGGCGTTTTTTTTGTGTGAATCAGTTAAAATGGTGGCGGTTCCAGTAAATACTTCTAAGCAAACTGTCTAATTGTGGTAAAACTTTTAAAATACACAATGAGAGTTCCCAGAAATGATTAAGAACGTGTAATAAACACCTCAAGTACACGTAAATAGATTCTTACTACATTTACTGTCGAATTCAACACGGAGGTTTCCAGTGGAAAGCTGTGAAATCATGAAAATACTGGTAATGTTTACAATTCCGGGTACTTCGGGTGGCGTTTTCACGGGACTGTGCTTTCAAATATTAAGAGTTCATGTTTACAGAGCTCAGAATTGGTGTCTAAAGCCTTGGAATGACGAGAATAGTTTTTATGTTTACAATTTAGGAGGATTGGCTTTGGCGTTTTTTTTGTGTGAATCAGTTAAAATGGCGGCGGTTCCAGTAAATACTTCTAAGCAAACTGTCTAATTGTGGTAAAACTGTTAAAATACACAATGAGAGTTCCCAGAAATGATTAAGAACGTGTAATAAACATCTCAAGTACACGTAAATAGATTCTTACTACATTTACTGTCGAATTCAATCACGGAGGTTTCCAGTGGAAAATACTGGTAATGTTTACAAGTCCGGGTACTTCGGGTGGCGTTTTCACGGGACTGTGCTTTCAATTATTACGAGTTCATGTTTACAGAGCTCAGAATTGGTGTCTAAAGCCTTTGAATCACGAGAATAGTTTTTGTGTTTACAATTTAGGAGGATTGGCTTTGTCGTTTTTTTGTGTGAATCAGTTAAAATGGTGGCGGTTCCAGTAAATACTTCTAAGCAAACTGTCTAATTGTGGTAAAACTGTTAAAATACACAATGAGAGTTCCCAGAAATGATTAAGAACGTGTAATAAACATCTCAAGTACACGTAAATAGATTCTTACTACATTTACTGTCGAATTAAACACGGAGGTTTCCAGTGGAAAGCTGTGAAATGACGAAAATACTGGTAATGTTTACAAGTACGGGTACTTCTGGTGGCGTTTTCACGGGACTGTGCTTTCAAATATTAAGAATTCATGTTTACAGAGCTCAGAATTGGTGTCTAAAGCCTTTGAATCACGAGAATAGTTTTTTTGTTTACAATTTAGGAGGATTGGCTTTGGCGTTTTTTTTGTGTGAATCAGTTAAAATGGTGGCGGTTCCAGTAAATACTTCTAAGCAAACTGTCTAATTGTGGTAAAACTGTTAAAATACACAATGAGAGTTCCCAGAAATTATTAAGAACGTGTAATAAGCACCTCAAGTACACGTAAATAGATTCTTACTACATTTACTGTCGAATTCAATCACGGAGTTTTCGAGTGGAAAGCTGTGAAATGACGAAAATACTGGTAATTTTTACAAGTACGGGTACTTCTGGTGGCGTTTTCACGGGACTGTGCTTTCAATTATTAAGAGTTCATGTTACAGAGCTCAGAATTGGTGTCTAAAGCCTTTGAATCACGAGAATAGTTTTTATGTTTACAATTTAGGAGGATTGGCTTTGGTGTATTTTTTGTGTGAATCAGTTAAAATGGTGGCGGTTCCACTAAAAAGTTCTAAGCAAACTGTCTAATTGTGGTAAAACTGTTAAAATACACAATGAGAGTTCCCAGAAATGATTAAGAACGTGTAATAAACATCTCAAGTACACGTAAATAGATTCTTGCTACATTTACTGTCGAATTCAATCACGGAGGTTTCCAGTGGAAAGCTGTGAAATGACGAAAATACTGATAATGTTTACAAGTCCGGGTACTTCTGGTGGCATTTTCACGGGACTGTGCTTTCAAATATTAAGAGTTCATGTTTACAGAGCTCAGAATTGGTGTCTAAAGCCTTTGAATCACGAGAATAGTTTTTGTGTTTACAATTTAGGAGGATTGGCTTTGGCTTTTTTTTGTGTGAATCAGTTAAAATGGTGGCGGTTCCAGTAAATACTTCTAAGCAAACTGTCTAATTGTGGTAAAACTGTTAAAATACACAATGAGAGTTCCCAGAAATGATTAAGAACGTGTAATAAACCCCTCAAGTACACGTAAATAGATTCTTACTACCTTTCCTGTCGAATTCAATCACGGAGGTTTCCCGTGGAAAGCTGTGAAATGACGAAAATACTGGTAATGTTTACAAGTCCGGGTACTTCGGGTGGCGTTTTCACGGGACTGGGCTTTCACTTATTAAGAGTTCATGTTTACAGAGCTCAGATTTGGTGTCTAAAGCCTTGGAATGACGAGAATAGTTTTTATGTTTACAATTTAGGAGGATTTGCTTTGTCGTTTCTTTATGTTAATCAGTTAAAATGGTGGCGGTTCCAGTAAACATTTCTAAGCAAACTGTCTAATTGTGGTAAAACTGTTAAAATACACAATGAGAGTTCCCAGAAATGATTAAGAACGTGTAATAAACCCCTCAAGTACACGTAAATAGATTCTTACTACATTTACTGTCGAATTCAACACGGATGTTTCCAGTGGAAAGCTGTGAAATGACGAAAATACTGGTAATGTTTACAAGTACGGGTACTTCTGGTGGCGTTTTCACGGGACTGTGCTTTCAAATATTAAGAGTTCATATTTACAGAGCTCAGAATTGGTGTCTAAAGCCTTTCAATCACGAGAATAGTTTTTGTGTTTACAATTTAGGAGGATTGGCTTTGGCGTTTTTTTTGTGTGAATCAGTTAAAATGGTGGCGGTTCCAGTAAATACTTCTAAGCAAACTGTCTAATTGTGGTAAAACTGTTAAAATACACAATGAGAGTTCCCAGAAATGATTAAGAACGTGTAATAAACCCCTCAAGTACACGTAAATAGATTCTTACTACATTTACTGTCGAATTCAATCACGGAGGTTTCCAGTGGAAAATACTGGTAATGTTTACAAGTCCGGGTACTTCGGGTGGCGTTTTCACGGGACTGTGCTTTCAATTATTACGAGTTCATGTTTACAGAGCTCAGAATTGGTGTCTAAAGCCTTTGAATCACGAGAATAGTTTTTGTGTTTACAATTTAGGAGGATTGGCTTTGGCGTTTTTTTTGTGTGAATCAGTTAAAATGGTGGCGGTTCCAGTAAATACTTCTAAGCAAACTGTCTAATTGTGGTAAAACTGTTAAAATACACAATGAGAGTTCCCAGAAATGATTAAGAACGTGTAATAAACATCTCAAGTACACGTAAATAGATTCTTACTACATTTACTGTCGAATTCAACACGGAGGTTTCCAGTGGAAAGCTGTGAAATGACTAAAATACTGGTAATGTTTACAAGTACGGGTACTTCTGGTGGCGTTTTCACGGGACTGTGCTTTCAAATATTAAGAGTTCATGTTTACAGAGCTAAGAATTGGTGTCTAAAGCCTTTGAATCACGAGAATAGTTTTTGTGTTTACAATTTAGGAGGATTGGCTTTGGCGTTTTTTTTGTGTGAATCAGTTAAAATGGTGGCGGTTCCAGTAAATACTTCTAAGCAAACTGTCTAATTGTGGTAAAACTGTTAAAATACACAATGAGAGTTCCCAGAAATGATTAAGAACGTGTAATAAACACCTCAAGTACACGTAAATAGATTCTTACTACATTTACGTTCGAATTCAATCACGGAGGTTTCGAGTGGAAAGCTGTGAAATGACGAAAATACTGGTAATTTTTACAAGTACGGGTACTTCTGGTGGCGTTTTCACGGGACTGTGCTTTCAATTATTAAGAGTTCATGTTACAGAGCTCAGAATTGGTGTCTAAAGCCTTTGAATCACGAGAATAGTTTTTATGTTTACAATTTAGGAGGATTGGCTTTGGCGTATTTTTTGTGTGAATCAGTTAAAATGGTGGCGGTTCCACTAAAAAGTTCTAAGCAAACTGTCTAATTGTGGTAAAACTGTTAAAATACACAATGAGAGTTCCCAGAAATGATTAAGAACGTGTAATAAACATCTCAAGTACACGTAAATAGATTCTTACTACATTTACTGTCGAATTCAACACGGAGGTTTCCAGTGGAAAGCTGTGAAATGACGAAAATACTGGTAATGTTTATAAGTCCGGGTACTTCGGGTGGCGTTTTCACGGGACTGTGCTTTCAAATATTAAGAGTTCATGTTTACAGAGCTCAGAATTGGTGTCTAAAGCCTTGGAATGACGAGAATAGTTTTTATGTTTACAATTTAGGAGGATTGGCTTTGGCGTTTTTTTTGTGTGAATCAGTTAAAATGGCGGCGGTTCCAGTAAATACTTCTAAGCAAACTGTCTAATTGTGGTAAAACTGTTAAAATACACAATGAGAGTTCCCAGAAATGATTAAGAACGTGTAATAAACCCCTCAAGTACACGTAAATAGATTCTTACTACCTTTCCTGTCGAATTCAATCACGGAGGTTTCCCGTGGAAAGCTGTGAAATGACGAAAATACTGGTAATGTTTACAAGTCCGGGTACTTCGGGTGGCGTTTTCACGGGACTGGGCTTTCACTTATTAAGAGTTCATGTTTACAGAGCTCAGATTTGGTGTCTAAAGCCTTGGAATGACGAGAATAGTTTTTATGTTTACAATTTAGGAGGATTTGCTTTGTCGTTTCTTTATGTTAATCAGTTAAAATGGTGGCGGTTCCAGTAAACATTTCTAAGCAAACTGTCTAATTGTGGTAAAACTGTTAAAATACACAATGATAGTTCCCAGAAATGATTAAGAAAGTGTAATAAACATCTCAAGTACACGTTAATAGATTTTTACTACATTTACTGTCGAATTCAACACGGATGTTTCCAGTGGAAAGCTGTGAAATGACGAAAATACTGGTAATGTTTACAAGTACGGGTACTTCTGGTGGCGTTTTCACGGGACTGTGCTTTCAAATATTAAGAGTTCATGTTTACAGAGCTCAGAATTGGTGTCTAAAGCCTTTCAATCACGAGAATAGTTTTTGTGTTTACAATTTAGGAGGATTGGCTTTGGCGTTTTTTTTGTGTGAATCAGTTAAAATGGTGGCGGTTCCAGTAAATACTTCTAAGCAAACTGTCTAATTGTGGTAAAACTGTTAAAATACACAATGAGAGTTCCCAGAAATGATTAAGAACGTGTAATAAACATCTCAAGTACACGTAAATAGATTCTTACTACATTTACTGTCGAATTCAACACGGAGGTTTCCAGTGGAAAGCTGTGAAATGACGAAAATACTGGTAATGTTTACAAGTACGGGTACTTCTGGTGGCGTTTTCACGGGACTGTGCTTTCAAATATTAAGAGTTCATGTTTACAGAGCTAAGAATTGGTGTCTAAAGCCTTTGAATCACGAGAATAGTTTTTGTGTTTACAATTTAGGAAGATTGGCTTTGGCGTTTTTTTTGTGTGAATCAGTTAAAATGGTGGCGGTTCCAGTAAATACTTCTAAGCAAACTGTCTAATTGTGGTAAAACTGTTAAAATACACAATGAGAGTTCCCAGAAATGATTAAGAACGTGTAATAAACACCTCAAGTACACGTAAATAGATTCTTACTACATTTACTGTCGAATTCAATCACGGAGGTTTCCAGTGGAAAGCTGTGAAATGACGAAAATACTGGTAATGTTTACAAGTACGGGTACTTCTGGTGGCGTTTTCACGGGACTGTGCTTTCAATTATTAAGAGTTCATGTTACAGAGCTCAGAATTGGTGTCTAAAGCCTTTGAATCACGAGAAGAGTTTTTATGTTTACAATTTAGGAGGATTGGCTTTGGCGTATTTTTTGTGTGAATCAGTTAAAATGGTGGCGGTTCCACTAAAAAGTTCTAAGCAAACTGTCTAATTGTGGTAAAACTGTTAAAATACACAATGAGAGTTCCCAGAAATGATTAAGAACGTGTAATAAACATCTCAAGTACACGTAAATAGATTCTTACTACATTTACTGTCGAATTCAACACGGAGGTTTCCAGTGGAAAGCTGTGAAATGACGAAAATACTGGTAATGTTTACAAGTCCGGGTACTTCGGGTGGCGTTTTCACGGGACTGTGCTTTCAAATATTAAGAGTTCATGTTTACAGAGCTCAGAATTGGTGTCTAAAGCCTTGGAATGACGAGAATAGTTTTTATGTTTACAATTTATGAGGATTGGCTTTGGCGTTTTTTTTGTGTGAATCAGTTAAAATGGCGGCGGTTCCAGTAAATACTTCTAAGCAAACTGTCTAATTGTGGTAAAACTGTTAAAATACACAATGATAGTTCCCAGAAATGATTAAGAACGTGTAATAAACACCTCAAGTACACGTAAATAGATTCTTACTACATTTACTGTCGAATTCAATCTCGGAGGTTTCCAGTGGAAAGCTGTGAAATGACGAAAATACTGGTAATGTTTACAAGTACGGGTACTTCTGGTGGCGTTTTCACGGGACTGTGCTTTCAAATATTAAGAGTTCATGTTTACAGAGCTCAGAATTGGTGTCTAAAGCCTTTGAATCACGAGAATAGTTTTTGTGTTTACAATTTAGGAGGATTGGCTTTGGCTTTTTTTTGTGTGAATCAGTTAAAATGGTGGCGGTTCCAGTAAATACTTCTAAGCAAACTGTCTAATTGTGGTAAAACTGTTAAAATACACAATGAGAGTTCCCAGAAATGATTAAGAACGTGTAATAAACCCCTCAAGTACACGTAAAGAGATTCTTACTACATTTCCTGTCGAATTCAATCACGGAGGTTTCCCGTGGAAAGCTGTGAAATGACGAAAATACTGGTAATGTTTACAAGTCCGGGTACTTCGGGTGGCGTTTTCACGGGACTGGGCTTTCACTTATTAAGAGTTCATGTTTACAGAGCTCAGATTTGGTGTCTAAAGCCTTGGAATGACGAGAATAGTTTTTATGTTTACAATTTAGGAGGATTTGCTTTGTCGTTTCTTTATGTTAATCAGTTAAAATGGTGGCGGTTCCAGTAAACATTTCTAAGCAAACTGACTAATTGTGGTAAAACTGTTAAAATACACAATGATAGTTCCCAGAAATGATTAAGAAAGTGTAATAAACATCTCAAGTACACGTTAATAGATTTTTACTACATTTACTGTCGAATTCAACACGGATGTTTCCAGTGGAAAGCTGTGAAATGACGTAAATACTGGTAATGTTTACAAGTACGGGTACTTCTGGTGGCGTTTTCACGGGACTGTGCTTTCAAATATTAAGAGTTCATGTTTACAGAGCTCAGAATTGGTGTCTAAAGCCTTTCAATCACGAGAATAGTTTTTGTGTTTACAATTTAGGAGGATTGGCTTTGGCGTTTTTTTTGTGTGAATCAGTTAAAATGGTGGCGGTTCCAGTAAATACTTCTAAGCAAACTGTCTAATTGTGGTAAAACTGTTAAAATACACAATGAGAGTTCCCAGAAATGATTAAGAACGTGTAATAAACACCTCAAGTACACGTAAATAGATTCTTACTACATTTACTGTCGAATTCAATCACGGAGGTTTCGAGTGGAAAGCTGTGAAATGACGAAAATACTGGTAATTTTTACAAGTACGGGTACTTCTGGTGGCGTTTTCACGGGACTGTGCTTTCAATTATTAAGAGTTCATGTTACAGAGCTCAAAATTGGTGTCTAAAGCCTTTGAATCACGAGAATAGTTTTTATGTTTACAATTTAGGAGGATTGGCTTTGGCGTATTTTTTGTGTGAATCAGTTAAAATGGTGGCGGTTCCACTAAAAAGTTCTAAGCAAACTGTCTAATTGTGGTAAAACTGTTAAAATACACAATGAGAGTTCCCAGAAATGATTAAGAACGTGTAATAAACATCTCAAGGACACGTAAATAGATTCTTACTACATTTACTGTCGAATTCAACACGGAGGTTTCCAGTGGAAAGCTGTGAAATGACGAAAATACTGGTAATGTTTATAAGTCCGGGTACTTCGGGTGGAGTTTTCACGGGACTGTGCTTTCAAATATTAAGAGTTCATGTTTACAGAGCTCAGAATTGGTGTCTAAAGCCTTGGAATGACGAGAATAGTTTTTATGTTTACAATTTAGGAGGATTGGCTTTGGCGTTTTTTTTGTGTGAATCAGTTAAAATGGCGGCGGTTCCAGTAAATACTTCTAAGCAAACTGTCTAATTGTGGTAAAACTGTTAAAATACACAATGAGAGTTCCCAGAAATGATTAAGAACGTGTAATAAACCCCTCAAGTACACGTAAATAGATTCTTACTACCTTTCCTGTCGAATTCAATCACGGAGGTTTCCCGTGGAAAGCTGTGAAATGACGAAAATACTGGTAATGTTTACAAGTCCGGGTACTTCGGGTGGCGTTTTCACGGGACTGGGCTTTCACTTATTAAGAGTTCATGTTTACAGAGCTCAGATTTGGTGTCTAAAGCCTTGGAATGACGAGAATAGTTTTTATGTTTACAATTTAGGAGGATTTGCTTTGTCGTTTCTTTATGTTAATCAGTTAAAATGGTGGCGGTTCCAGTAAACATTTCTAAGCAAACTGTCTAATTGTGGTAAAACTGTTAAAATACACAATGATAGTTCCCAGAAATGATTAAGAAAGTGTAATAAACATCTCAAGTACACGTTAATAGATTTTTACTACATTTACTGTCGAATTCAACACGGATGTTTCCAGTGGAAAGCTGTGAAATGACGAAAATACTGGTAATGTTTACAAGTACGGGTACTTCTGGTGGCGTTTTCACGGGACTGTGCTTTCAAATATTAAGAGTTCATGTTTACAGAGCTCAGAATTGGTGTCTAAAGCCTTTCAATCACGAGAATAGTTTTTGTGTTTACAATTTAGGAGGATTGGCTTTGGCTTTTTTTTGTGTGAATCAGTTAAAATGGTGGCGGTTCCAGTAAATACTTCTAAGCAAACTGTCTAATTGTGGTAAAACTGTTAAAATACACAATGAGAGTTCCCAGAAATGATTAAGAACGTGTAATAAACCCCTCAAGTACACGTAAAGAGATTCTTACTACATTTCCTGTCGAATTCAATCACGGAGGTTTCCCGTGGAAAGCTGTGAAATGACGAAAATACTGGTAATGTTTACAAGTCCGGGTACTTCGGGTGGCGTTTTCACGGGACTGGGCTTTCACTTATTAAGAGTTCATGTTTACAGAGCTCAGATTTGGTGTCTAAAGCCTTGGAATGACGAGAATAGTTTTTATGTTTACAATTTAGGAGGATTTGCTTTGTCGTTTCTTTATGTTAATCAGTTAAAATGGTGGCGGTTCCAGTAAACATTTCTAAGCAAACTGACTAATTGTGGTAAAACTGTTAAAATACACAATGATAGTTCCCAGAAATGATTAAGAAAGTGTAATAAACATCTCAAGTACACGTTAATAGATTTTTACTACATTTACTGTCGAATTCAACACGGATGTTTCCAGTGGAAAGCTGTGAAATGACGTAAATACTGGTAATGTTTACAAGTACGGGTACTTCTGGTGGCGTTTTCACGGGACTGTGCTTTCAAATATTAAGAGTTCATGTTTACAGAGCTCAGAATTGGTGTCTAAAGCCTTTCAATCACGAGAATAGTTTTTGTGTTTACAATTTAGGAGGATTGGCTTTGGCGTTTTTTTTGTGTGAATCAGTTAAAATGGTGGCGGTTCCAGTAAATACTTCTAAGCAAACTGTCTAATTGTGGTAAAACTGTTAAAATACACAATGAGAGTTCCCAGAAATGATTAAGAACGTGTAATAAACACCTCAAGTACACGTAAATAGATTCTTACTACATTTACTGTCGAATTCAATCACGGAGTTTTCGAGTGGAAAGCTGTGAAATGACGAAAATACTGGTAATTTTTACAAGTACGGGTACTTCTGGTGGCGTTTTCACGGGACTGTGCTTTCAATTATTAAGAGTTCATGTTACAGAGCTCAGAATTGGTGTCTAAAGCCTTTGAATCACGAGAATAGTTTTTATGTTTACAATTTAGGAGGATTGGCTTTGGCGTATTTTTTGTGTGAATCAGTTAAAATGGTGGCGGTTCCACTAAAAAGTTCTAAGCAAACTGTCTAATTGTGGTAAAACTGTTAAAATACACAATGAGAGTTCCCAGAAATGATTAAGAACGTGTAATAAACATCTCAAGTACACGTAAATAGATTCTTACTACATTTACTGTCGAATTCAACACGGAGGTTTCCAGTGGAAAGCTGTGAAATGACGAAAATACTGGTAATGTTTATAAGTCCGGGTACTTCGGGTGGCGTTTTCACGGGACTGTGCTTTCAAATATTAAGAGTTCATGTTTACAGAGCTCAGAATTGGTGTCTAAAGCCTTGGAATGACGAGAATAGTTTTTATGTTTACAATTTAGGAGGATTGGCTTTGGCGTTTTTTTTGTGTGAATCAGTTAAAATGGCGGCGGTTCCAGTAAATACTTCTAAGCAAACTGTCTAATTGTGGTAAAACTGTTAAAATACACAATGAGAGTTCCCAGAAATGATTAAGAACGTGTAATAAACCCCTCAAGTACACGTAAATAGATTCTTACTACCTTTCCTGTCGAATTCAATCACGGAGGTTTCCCGTGGAAATCTGTGAAATGACGAAAATACTGGTAATGTTTACAAGTCCGGGTACTTCGGGTGGCGTTTTCACGGGACTGGGCTTTCACTTATTAAGAGTTCATGTTTACAGAGCTCAGATTTGGTGTCTAAAGCCTTGGAATGACGAGAATAGTTTTTATGTTTACAATTTAGGAGGATTTGCTTTGTCGTTTCTTTATGTTAATCAGTTAAAATGGTGGCGGTTCCAGTAAACATTTCTAAGCAAACTGTCTAATTGTGGTAAAACTGTTAAAATACACAATGATAGTTCCCAGAAATGATTAAGAAAGTGTAATAAACATCTCAAGTACACGTTAATAGATTTTTACTACATTTACTGTCGAATTCAACACGGATGTTTCCAGTGGAAAGCTGTGAAATGACGAAAATACTGGTAATGTTTACAAGTACGGGTACTTCTGGTGGCGTTTTCACGGGACTGTGCTTTCAAATATTAAGAGTTCATGTTTACAGAGCTCAGAATTGGTGTCTAAAGCCTTTCAATCACGAGAATAGTTTTTGTGTTTACAATTTAGGAGGATTGGCTTTGGCGTTTTTTTTGTGTGAATCAGTTAAAATGGTGGCGGTTCCAGTAAATACTTCTAAGCAAACTGTCTAATTGTGGTAAAACTGTTAAAATACACAATGAGAGTTCCCAGAAATGATTAAGAACGTGTAATAAACCCCTCAAGTACACGTAAATAGATTCTTACTACATTTACTGTCGAATTCAATCACGGAGGTTTCCAGTGGAAAATACTGGTAATGTTTACAAGTCCGGGTACTTCTGGTGGCGTTTTCACGGGACTGTGCTTTCAAATATTAAGAGTTCATGTTTACAGAGCTCAGAATTGGTGTCTAAAGCCTTTGAATCATGAGAATAGTTTTTGTGTTTACAATTTAGGAGGATTGGCTTTGGCGTTTTTTTTTGTGTGAATCAGTTAAAATGGTGGCGGTTCCAGTAAACAGTTCTAAGAAAACTGTCTAATTGTGGTAAAACTGTTAAAATACACAATGATAGTTCCCAGAAATGATTAAGAACGTGTAATAAACACCTCAAGTACACGTAAATAGATTCTTACTACATTTACTGTCGAATTCAATCACGGAGGTTTCCAGTGGAAAGCTGTGAAATGACGAAAATACTGGTAATGTTTACAAGTACGGGTACTTCTGGTGGCGTTTTCACGGGACTGTGCTTTCAATTATTAAGAGTTCATGTTTACAGAGCTCAGAATTGGTGTCTAAAGCCTTTGAATGACGAGAATAGTTTTTATGTTTACAATTTAGGAGGATTGGCTTTGGCATATTTTTTGTGTGAATCAGTTAAAATGGTGGCGGTTCCACTAAAAAGTTCTAAGCAAACTGTCTAATTGTGGTAAAACTGTTAAAATACACAATGAGAGTTCCCAGAAATGATTAAGAACGTGTAATAAACATCTCAAGTACACGTAAATAGATTCTTACTACATTTACTGTCGAATTCAACACGGAGGTTTCCAGTGGAAAGCTGTGAAATGACGAATATACTGGTAATGTTTACAAGTACGGGTACTTCTGGTGGCGTTTTCACGGGACTGTGCTTTCAAATATTAAGAGTTCATGTTTACTGAGCTCAGAATTGGTGTCTAAAGCCTTTCAATCACGAGAATAGTTTTTGTGTTTACAATTTAGGAGGATTGGCTTTGGCGTTTTTTTTGTGTGAATCAGTTAAAATGGTGGCGGTTCCAGTAAATACTTCTAAGCAAACTGTCTAATTGTGGTAAAACTGTTAAAATACACAATGAGAGTTCCCAGAAATGATTAAGAACGTGTAATAAACCCCTCAAGTACACGTAAATAGATTCTTACTACATTTACTGTCGAATTCAATCACGGAGGTTTCCAGTGGAAAATACTGGTAATGTTTACAAGTCCGGGTACTTCGGGTGGCGTTTTCACGGGACTGTGCTTTCAATTATTACGAGTTCATGTTTACAGAGCTCAGAATTGGTGTCTAAAGCCTTTGAATCACGAGAATAGTTTTTGTGTTTACAATTTAGGAGGATTGGCTTTGTCGTTTTTTTGTGTGAATCAGTTAAAATGGTGGCGGTTCCAGTAAATACTTCTAAGCAAACTGTCTAATTGTGGTAAAACTGTTAAAATACACAATGAGAGTTCCCAGAAATGATTAAGAACGTGTAATAAACATCTCAAGTACACGTAAATAGATTCTTACTACATTTACTGTCGAATTAAACACGGAGGTTTCCAGTGGAAAGCTGTGAAATGACGAAAATACTGGTAATGTTTACAAGTACGGGTACTTCTGGTGGCGTTTTCACGGGACTGTGCTTTCAAATATTAAGAATTCATGTTTACAGAGCTCAGAATTGGTGTCTAAAGCCTTTGAATCACGAGAATAGTTTTTTTGTTTACAATTTAGGAGGATTGGCTTTGGCGTTTTTTTTGTGTGAATCAGTTAAAATGGTGGCGGTTCCAGTAAATACTTCTAAGCAAACTGTCTAATTGTGGTAAAACTGTTAAAATACACAATGAGAGTTCCCAGAAATTATTAAGAACGTGTAATAAACACCTCAAGTACACGTAAATAGATTCTTACTACATTTACTGTCGAATTCAATCACGGAGTTTTCGAGTGGAAAGCTGTGAAATGACGAAAATACTGGTAATTTTTACAAGTACGGGTACTTCTGGTGGCGTTTTCACGGGACTGTGCTTTCAATTATTAAGAGTTCATGTTACAGAGCTCAGAATTGGTGTCTAAAGCCTTTGAATCACGAGAATAGTTTTTATGTTTACAATTTAGGAGGATTGGCTTTGGTGTATTTTTTGTGTGAATCAGTTAAAATGGTGGCGGTTCCACTAAAAAGTTCTAAGCAAACTGTCTAATTGTGGTAAAACTGTTAAAATACACAATGAGAGTTCCCAGAAATGATTAAGAACGTGTAATAAACATCTCAAGTACACGTAAATAGATTCTTGCTACATTTACTGTCGAATTCAATCACGGAGGTTTCCAGTGGAAAGCTGTGAAATGACGAAAATACTGATAATGTTTACAAGTCCGGGTACTTCTGGTGGCATTTTCACGGGACTGTGCTTTCAAATATTAAGAGTTCATGTTTACAGAGCTCAGAATTGGTGTCTAAAGCCTTTGAATCACGAGAATAGTTTTTGTGTTTACAATTTAGGAGGATTGGCTTTGGCTTTTTTTTGTGTGAATCAGTTAAAATGGTGGCGGTTCCAGTAAATACTTCTAAGCAAACTGTCTAATTGTGGTAAAACTGTTAAAATACACAATGAGAGTTCCCAGAAATGATTAAGAACGTGTAATAAACCCCTCAAGTACACGTAAATAGATTCTTACTACCTTTCCTGTCGAATTCAATCACGGAGGTTTCCCGTGGAAAGCTGTGAAATGACGAAAATACTGGTAATGTTTACAAGTCCGGGTACTTCGGGTGGCGTTTTCACGGGACTGGGCTTTCACTTATTAAGAGTTCATGTTTACAGAGCTCAGATTTGGTGTCTAAAGCCTTGGAATGACGAGAATAGTTTTTATGTTTACAATTTAGGAGGATTTGCTTTGTCGTTTCTTTATGTTAATCAGTTAAAATGGTGGCGGTTCCAGTAAACATTTCTAAGCAAACTGTCTAATTGTGGTAAAACTGTTAAAATACACAATGAGAGTTCCCAGAAATGATTAAGAACGTGTAATAAACCCCTCAAGTACACGTAAATAGATTCTTACTACATTTACTGTCGAATTCAACACGGATGTTTCCAGTGGAAAGCTGTGAAATGACGAAAATACTGGTAATGTTTACAAGTACGGGTACTTCTGGTGGCGTTTTCACGGGACTGTGCTTTCAAATATTAAGAGTTCATATTTACAGAGCTCAGAATTGGTGTCTAAAGCCTTTCAATCACGAGAATAGTTTTTGTGTTTACAATTTAGGAGGATTGGCTTTGGCGTTTTTTTTGTGTGAATCAGTTAAAATGGTGGCGGTTCCAGTAAATACTTCTAAGCAAACTGTCTAATTGTGGTAAAACTGTTAAAATACACAATGAGAGTTCCCAGAAATGATTAAGAACGTGTAATAAACCCCTCAAGTACACGTAAATAGATTCTTACTACATTTACTGTCGAATTCAATCACGGAGGTTTCCAGTGGAAAATACTGGTAATGTTTACAAGTCCGGGTACTTCGGGTGGCGTTTTCACGGGACTGTGCTTTCAATTATTACGAGTTCATGTTTACAGAGCTCAGAATTGGTGTCTAAAGCCTTTGAATCACGAGAATAGTTTTTGTGTTTACAATTTAGGAGGATTGGCTTTGGCGTTTTTTTTGTGTGAATCAGTTAAAATGGTGGCGGTTCCAGTAAATACTTCTAAGCAAACTGTCTAATTGTGGTAAAACTGTTAAAATACACAATGAGAGTTCCCAGAAATGATTAAGAACGTGTAATAAACATCTCAAGTACACGTAAATAGATTCTTACTACATTTACTGTCGAATTCAACACGGAGGTATCCAGTGGAAAGCTGTGAAATGACTAAAATACTGGTAATGTTTACAAGTACGGGTACTTCTGGTGGCGTTTTCACGGGACTGTGCTTTCAAATATTAAGAGTTCATGTTTACAGAGCTAAGAATTGGTGTCTAAAGCCTTTGAATCACGAGAATAGTTTTTGTGTTTACAATTTAGGAGGATTGGCTTTGGCGTTTTTTTTGTGTGAATCAGTTAAAATGGTGGCGGTTCCAGTAAATACTTCTAAGCAAACTGTCTAATTGTGGTAAAACTGTTAAAATACACAATGAGAGTTCCCAGAAATGATTAAGAACGTGTAATAAACACCTCAAGTACACGTAAATAGATTCTTACTACATTTACGTTCGAATTCAATCACGGAGGTTTCGAGTGGAAAGCTGTGAAATGACGAAAATACTGGTAATTTTTACAAGTACGGGTACTTCTGGTGGCGTTTTCACGGGACTGTGATTTCAATTATTAAGAGTTCATGTTACAGAGCTCAGAATTGGTGTCTAAAGCCTTGGAATCACGAGAATAGTTTTTATGTTTACAATTTAGGAGGATTGGCTTTGGCGTATTTTTTGTGTGAATCAGTTAAAATGGTGGCGGTTCCACTAAAAAGTTCTAAGCAAACTGTCTAATTGTGGTAAAACTGTTAAAATACACAATGAGAGTTCCCAGAAATGATTAAGAACGTGTAATAAACATCTCAAGTACACGTAAATAGATTCTTACTACATTTACTGTCGAATTCAACACGGAGGTTTCCAGTGGAAAGCTGTGAAATGACGAAAATACTGGTAATGTTTATAAGTCCGGGTACTTCGGGTGGCGTTTTCACGGGACTGTGCTTTCAAATATTAAGAGTTCATGTTTACAGAGCTCAGAATTGGTGTCTAAAGCCTTGGAATGACGAGAATAGTTTTTATGTTTACAATTTAGGAGGATTGGCTTTGGCGTTTTTTTTGTGTGAATCAGTTAAAATGGCGGCGGTTCCAGTAAATACTTCTAAGCAAACTGTCTAATTGTGGTAAAACTGTTAAAATACACAATGAGAGTTCCCAGAAATGATTAAGAACGTGTAATAAACCCCTCAAGTACACGTAAATAGATTCTTACTACCTTTCCTGTCGAATTCAATCACGGAGGTTTCCCGTGGAAAGCTGTGAAATGACGAAAATACTGGTAATGTTTACAAGTCCGGGTACTTCGGGTGGCGTTTTCACGGGACTGGGCTTTCACTTATTAAGAGTTCATGTTTACAGAGCTCAGATTTGGTGTCTAAAGCCTTGGAATGACGAGAATAGTTTTTATGTTTACAATTTAGGAGGATTTGCTTTGTCGTTTCTTTATGTTAATCAGTTAAAATGGTGGCGGTTCAAGTAACATTTCTAAGCAAACTGTCTAATTGTGGTAAAACTGTTAAAATACACAATGATAGTTCCCAGAAATGATTAAGAAAGTGTAATAAACATCTCAAGTACACGTTAATAGATTTTTACTACATTTACTGTCGAATTCAACACGGATGTTTCCAGTGGAAAGCTGTGAAATGACGAAAATACTGGTAATGTTTACAAGTACGGGTACTTCTGGTGGCGTTTTCACGGGACTGTGCTTTCAAATATTAAGAGTTCATGTTTACAGAGCTCAGAATTGGTGTCTAAAGCCTTTGAATCACGAGAATAGTTTTTGTGTTTACAATTTAGGAGGATTGGCTTTGGCGTTTTTTTTGTGTGAATCAGTTAAAATGGTGGCGGTTCCAGTAAATACTTCTAAGCAAACTGTCTAATTGTGGTAAAACTGTTAAAATACACAATGAGAGTTCCCAGAAATGATTAAGAACGTGTAATAAACCCCTCAAGTACACGTAAATAGATTCTTACTACATTTACTGTCGAATTCAATCACGGAGGTTTCCAGTGGAAAATACTGGTAATGTTTACAAGTCCGGGTACTTCGGGTGGCGTTTTCACGGGACTGTGCTTTCAATTATTACGAGTTCATGTTTACAGATCTCAGAATTGGTGTCTAAAGCCTTTGAATCACGAAAATAGTTTTTGTGTTTACAATTTAGGAGGATTGGCTTTGGCGTTTTTTTTGTGTGAATCAGTTAAAATGGTGGCGGTTCCAGTAAATACTTCTAAGCAAACTGTCTAATTGTGGTAAAACTGTTAAAATACACAATGAGAGTTCCCAGAAATGATTAAGAACGTGTAATAAACATCTCAAGTACACGTAAATAGATTCTTACTACATTTACTGTCGAATTCAACACGGAGGTTTCCAGTGGAAAGCTGTGAAATGACGAAAATACTGGTAATGTTTACAAGTACGGGTACTTCTGGTGGCGTTTTCACGGGACTGTGCTTTCAAATATTAAGAGTTCATGTTTACAGAGCTAAGAATTGGTGTCTAAAGCCTTTGAATCACGAGAATAGTTTTTGTGTTTACAATTTAGGAAGATTGGCTTTGGCGTTTTTTTTGTGTGAATCAGTTAAAATGGTGGCGGTTCCAGTAAGTACTTCTAAGCAAACTGTCTAATTGTGGTAAAACTGTTAAAATACACAATGAGAGTTCCCAGAAATGATTAAGAACGTGTAATAAACACCTCAAGTACACGTAAATAGATTCTTACTACATTTACTGTCGAATTCAATCACGGAGGTTTCCAGTGGAAAGCTGTGAAATGACGAAAATACTGGTAATGTTTACAAGTACGGGTACTTCTGGTGGCGTTTTCACGGGACTGTGCTTTCAATTATTAAGAGTTCATGTTACAGAGCTCAGAATTGGTGTCTAAAGCCTTTGAATCACGAGAATAGTTTTTATGTTTACAATTTAGGAGGATTGGCTTTGGCGTATTTTTTGTGTGAATCAGTTAAAATGGTGGCGGTTCCACTAAAAAGTTCTAAGCAAACTGTCTAATTGTGGTAAAACTGTTAAAATACACAATGAGAGTTCCCAGAAATGATTAAGAACGTGTAATAAACATCTCAAGTACACGTAAATAGATTCTTACTACATTTACTGTCGAATTCAACACGGAGGTTTCCAGTGGAAAGCTGTGAAATGACGAAAATACTGGTAATGTTTACAAGTCCGGGTACTTCGGGTGGCGTTTTCACGGGACTGTGCTTTCAAATATTAAGAGTTCATGTTTACAGAGCTCAGAATTGGTGTCTAAAGCCTTGGAATGACGAGAATAGTTTTTATGTTTACAATTTAGGAGGATTGGCTTTGGCGTTTTTTTTGTGTGAATCAGTTAAAATGGCGGCGGTTCCAGTAAATACTTCTAAGCAAACTGTCTAATTGTGGTAAAACTGTTAAAATACACAATGAGAGTTCCCAGAAATGATTAAGAACGTGTAATAAACATCTCAAGTACACGTAAATAGATTCTTGCTACATTTACTGTCGAATTCAATCACGGAGGTTTCCAGTGGAAAGCTGTGAAATGACGAAAATACTGATAATGTTTACAAGTCCGGGTACTTCTGGTGGCGTTTTCACGGGACTGTGCTTTCAAATATTAAGAGTTCATGTTTACAGAGCTCAGAATTGGTGTCTAAAGCCTTTGAATCACGAGAATAGTTTTTGTGTTTACAATTTAGGAGGATTGGCTTTGGCGTTTTTTTTTGTGTGAATCAGTTAAAATGGTGGCGGTTCCAGTAAACAGTTCTAAGAAAACAGTCTAATTGTGGTAAAACTGTTAAAATACACAATGATAGTTCCCAGAAATGATTAAGAACGTGTAATAAACACCTCAAGTACACGTAAATAGATTCTTACTACATTTACTGTCGAATTCAATCTCGGAGGTTTCCAGTGGAAAGCTGTGAAATGACGAAAATACTGGTAATGTTTACAAGTACGGGTACTTCTGGTGGCGTTTTCACGGGACTGTGCTTTCAAATATTAAGAGTTCATGTTTACAGAGCTCAGAATTGGTGTCTAAAGCCTTTGAATCACGAGAATAGTTTTTGTGTTTACAATTTAGGAGGATTGGCTTTGGCTTTTTTTTGTGTGAATCAGTTAAAATGGTGGCGGTTCCAGTAAATACTTCTAAGCAAACTGTCTAATTGTGGTAAAACTGTTAAAATACACAATGAGAGTTCCCAGAAATGATTAAGAACGTGTAATAAACCCCTCAAGTACACGTAAAGAGATTCTTACTACCTTTCCTGTCGAATTCAATCACGGAGGTTTCCCGTGGAAAGCTGTGAAATGACGAAAATACTGGTAATGTTTACAAGTCCGGGTACTTCGGGTGGCGTTTTCACGGGACTGGGCTTTCAAATATTAAGAGTTCATGTTTACAGAGCTCAGAATTGGTGTCTAAAGCCTTGGAATGACGAGAATAGTTTTTATGTTTACAATTTAGGAGGATTGGCTTTGGCGTTTTTTTTGTGTGAATCAGTTAAAATGGCGGCGGTTCCAGTAAATACTTCTAAGCAAACTGTCTAATTGTGGTAAAACTGTTAAAATACACAATGAGAGTTCCCAGAAATGATTAAGAACGTGTAATAAACATCTCAAGTACACGTAAATAGATTCTTGCTACATTTACTGTCGAATTCAATCACGGAGGTTTCCAGTGGAAAGCTGTGAAATGACGAAAATACTGATAATGTTTACAAGTCCGGGTACTTCTGGTGGCGTTTTCACGGGACTGTGCTTTCAAATATTAAGAGTTCATGTTTACAGAGCTCAGAATTGGTGTCTAAAGCCTTTGAATCACGAGAATAGTTTTTGTGTTTACAATTTAGGAGGATTGGCTTTGGCGTTTTTTTTTGTGTGAATCAGTTAAAATGGTGGCGGTTCCAGTAAACAGTTCTAAGAAAACAGTCTAATTGTGGTAAAACTGTTAAAATACACAATGATAGTTCCCAGAAATGATTAAGAACGTGTAATAAACACCTCAAGTACACGTAAATAGATTCTTACTACATTTACTGTCGAATTCAATCTCGGAGGTTTCCAGTGGAAAGCTGTGAAATGACGAAAATACTGGTAATGTTTACAAGTACGGGTACTTCTGGTGGCGTTTTCACGGGACTGTGCTTTCAAATATTAAGAGTTCATGTTTACAGAGCTCAGAATTGGTGTCTAAAGCCTTTGAATCACGAGAATAGTTTTTGTGTTTACAATTTAGGAGGATTGGCTTTGGCTTTTTTTTGTGTGAATCAGTTAAAATGGTGGCGGTTCCAGTAAATACTTCTAAGCAAACTGTCTAATTGTGGTAAAACTGTTAAAATACACAATGAGAGTTCCCAGAAATGATTAAGAACGTGTAATAAACCCCTCAAGTACACGTAAAGAGATTCTTACTACATTTCCTGTCGAATTCAATCACGGAGGTTTCCCGTGGAAAGCTGTGAAATGACGAAAATACTGGTAATGTTTACAAGTCCGGGTACTTCGGGTGGCGTTTTCACGGGACTGGGCTTTCACTTATTAAGAGTTCATGTTTACAGAGCTCAGATTTGGTGTCTAAAGCCTTGGAATGACGAGAATAGTTTTTATGTTTACAATTTAGGAGGATTTGCTTTGTCGTTTCTTTATGTTAATCAGTTAAAATGGTGGCGGTTCCAGTAAACATTTCTAAGCAAACTGACTAATTGTGGTAAAACTGTTAAAATACACAATGATAGTTCCCAGAAATGATTAAGAAAGTGTAATAAACATCTCAAGTACACGTTAATAGATTTTTACTACATTTACTGTCGAATTCAACACGGATGTTTCCAGTGGAAAGCTGTGAAATGACGTAAATACTGGTAATGTTTACAAGTACGGGTACTTCTGGTGGCGTTTTCACGGGACTGTGCTTTCAAATATTAAGAGTTCATGTTTACAGAGCTCAGAATTGGTGTCTAAAGCCTTTCAATCACGAGAATAGTTTTTGTGTTTACAATTTAGGAGGATTGGCTTTGGCGTTTTTTTTGTGTGAATCAGTTAAAATGGTGGCGGTTCCAGTAAATACTTCTAAGCAAACTGTCTAATTGTGGTAAAACTGTTAAAATACACAATGAGAGTTCCCAGAAATGATTAAGAACGTGTAATAAACACCTCAAGTACACGTAAATAGATTCTTACTACATTTACTGTCGAATTCAATCACGGAGGTTTCGAGTGGAAAGCTGTGAAATGACGAAAATACTGGTAATTTTTACAAGTACGGGTACTTCTGGTGGCGTTTTCACGGGACTGTGCTTTCAATTATTAAGAGTTCATGTTACAGAGCTCAGAATTGGTGTCTAAAGCCTTTGAATCACGAGAATAGTTTTTATGTTTACAATTTAGGAGGATTGGCTTTGGCGTATTTTTTGTGTGAATCAGTTAAAATGGTGGCGGTTCCACTAAAAAGTTCTAAGCAAACTGTCTAATTGTGGTAAAACTGTTAAAATACACAATGAGAGTTCCCAGAAATGATTAAGAACGTGTAATAAACATCTCAAGTACACGTAAATAGATTCTTACTACATTTACTGTCGAATTCAACACGGAGGTTTCCAGTGGAAAGCTGTGAAATGACGAAAATACTGGTAATGTTTATAAGTCCGGGTACTTCGGGTGGCGTTTTCACGGGACTGTGCTTTCAAATATTAAGAGTTCATGTTTACAGAGCTCAGAATTGGTGTCTAAAGCCTTGGAATGACGAGAATAGTTTTTATGTTTACAATTTAGGAGGATTGGCTTTGGCGTTTTTTTTGTGTGAATCAGTAAAAATGGCGGCGGTTCCAGTAAATACTTCTAAGCAAACTGTCTAATTGTGGTAAAACTGTTAAAATACACAATGAGAGTTCCCAGAAATGATTAAGAACGTGTAATAAACCCCTCAAGTACACGTAAATAGATTCTTACTACCTTTCCTGTCGAATTCAATCACGGAGGTTTCCCGTGGAAAGCTGTGAAATGACGAAAATACTGGTAATGTTTACAAGTCCGGGTACTTCGGGTGGCGTTTTCACGGGACTGGGCTTTCACTTATTAAGAGTTCATGTTTACAGAGCTCAGATTTGGTGTCTAAAGCCTTGGAATGACGAGAATAGTTTTTATGTTTACAATTTAGGAGGATTTGCTTTGTCGTTTCTTTATGTTAATCAGTTAAAATGGTGGCGGTTCCAGTAAACATTTCTAAGCAAACTGTCTAATTGTGGTAAAACTGTTAAAATACACAATGATAGTTCCCAGAAATGATTAAGAAAGTGTAATAAACATCTCAAGTACACGTTAATAGATTTTTACTACATTTACTGTCGAATTCAACACGGATGTTTCCAGTGGAAAGCTGTGAAATGACGAAAATACTGGTAATGTTTACAAGTACGGGTACTTCTGGTGGCGTTTTCACGGGACTGTGCTTTCAAATATTAAGAGTTCATGTTTACAGAGCTCAGAATTGGTGTCTAAAGCCTTTCAATCACGAGAATAGTTTTTGTGTTTACAATTTAGGAGGATTGGCTTTGGCGTTTTTTTTGTGTGAATCAGTTAAAATGGTGGCGGTTCCAGTAAATACTTCTAAGCAAACTGTCTAATTGTGGTAAAACTGTTAAAATACACAATGAGAGTTCCCAGAAATGATTAAGAACGTGTAATAAACCCCTCAAGTACGCGTAAATAGATTCTTACTACATTTACTGTCGAATTCAATCACGGAGGTTTCCAGTGGAAAATACTGGTAATGTTTACAAGTCCGGGTACTTCGGGTGGCGTTTTCACGGGACTGTGCTTTCAATTATTACGAGTTCATGTTTACAGATCTCAGAATTGGTGTCTAAAGCCTTTGAATCACGAGAATAGTTTTTGTGTTTACAATTTAGGAGGATTGGCTTTGGCGTTTTTTTTGTGTGAATCAGTTAAAATGGTGGCGGTTCCAGTAAATACTTCTAAGCAAACTGTCTAATTGTGGTAAAACTGTTAAAATACACAATGAGAGTTCCCAGAAATGATTAAGAACGTGTAATAAACACCTCAAGTACACGTAAATAGATTCTTACTACATTTACTGTCGAATTCAATCACGGAGGTTTCGAGTGGAAAGCTGTGAAATGACGAAAATACTGGTAATTTTTACAAGTACGGGTACTTCTGGTGGCGTTTTCACGGGACTGTGCTTTCAATTATTAAGAGTTCATGTTACAGAGCTCAGAATTGGTGTCTAAAGCCTTTGAATCACGAGAATAGTTTTTATGTTTACAATTTAGGAGGATTGGCTTTGGCGTATTTTTTGTGTGAATCAGTTAAAATGGTGGCGGTTCCACTAAAAAGTTCTAAGCAAACTGTCTAATTGTGGTAAAACTGTTAAAATACACAATGAGAGTTCCCAGAAATGATTAAGAACGTGTAATAAACATCTCAAGTACACGTAAATAGATTCTTACTACATTTACTGTCGAATTCAACACGGAGGTTTCCAGTGGAAAGCTGTGAAATGACGAAAATACTGGTAATGTTTATAAGTCCGGGTACTTCGGGTGGCGTTTTCACGGGACTGTGCTTTCAAATATTAAGAGTTCATGTTTACAGAGCTCAGAATTGGTGTCTAAAGCCTTGGAATGACGAGAATAGTTTTTATGTTTACAATTTAGGAGGATTGGCTTTGGCGTTTTTTTTGTGTGAATCAGTAAAAATGGCGGCGGTTCCAGTAAATACTTCTAAGCAAACTGTCTAATTGTGGTAAAACTGTTAAAATACACAATGAGAGTTCCCAGAAATGATTAAGAACGTGTAATAAACCCCTCAAGTACACGTAAATAGATTCTTACTACCTTTCCTGTCGAATTCAATCACGGAGGTTTCCCGTGGAAAGCTGTGAAATGACGAAAATACTGGTAATGTTTACAAGTCCGGGTACTTCGGGTGGCGTTTTCACGGGACTGGGCTTTCACTTATTAAGAGTTCATGTTTACAGAGCTCAGATTTGGTGTCTAAAGCCTTGGAATGACGAGAATAGTTTTTATGTTTACAATTTAGGAGGATTTGCTTTGTCGTTTCTTTATGTTAATCAGTTAAAATGGTGGCGGTTCCAGTAAACATTTCTAAGCAAACTGTCTAATTGTGGTAAAACTGTTAAAATACACAATGATAGTTCCCAGAAATGATTAAGAAAGTGTAATAAACATCTCAAGTACACGTTAATAGATTTTTACTACATTTACTGTCGAATTCAACACGGATGTTTCCAGTGGAAAGCTGTGAAATGACGAAAATACTGGTAATGTTTACAAGTACGGGTACTTCTGGTGGCGTTTTCACGGGACTGTGCTTTCAAATATTAAGAGTTCATGTTTACAGAGCTCAGAATTGGTGTCTAAAGCCTTTCAATCACGAGAATAGTTTTTGTGTTTACAATTTAGGAGGATTGGCTTTGGCGTTTTTTTTGTGTGAATCAGTTAAAATGGTGGCGGTTCCAGTAAATACTTCTAAGCAAACTGTCTAATTGTGGTAAAACTGTTAAAATACACAATGAGAGTTCCCAGAAATGATTAAGAACGTGTAATAAACCCCTCAAGTACGCGTAAATAGATTCTTACTACATTTACTGTCGAATTCAATCACGGAGGTTTCCAGTGGAAAATACTGGTAATGTTTACAAGTCCGGGTACTTCGGGTGGCGTTTTCACGGGACTGTGCTTTCAATTATTACGAGTTCATGTTTACAGATCTCAGAATTGGTGTCTAAAGCCTTTGAATCACGAGAATAGTTTTTGTGTTTACAATTTAGGAGGATTGGCTTTGGCGTTTTTTTTGTGTGAATCAGTTAAAATGGTGGCGGTTCCAGTAAATACTTCTAAGCAAACTGTCTAATTGTGGTAAAACTGTTAAAATACACAATGAGAGTTCCCAGAAATGATTAAGAACGTGTAATAAACATCTCAAGTACACGTAAATAGATTCTTACTACATTTACTGTCGAATTCAACACGGAGGTTTCCAGTGGAAAGCTGTGAAATGACGAAAATACTGGTAATGTTTACAAGTACGGGTACTTCTGGTGGCGTTTTCACGGGACTGTGCTTTCAAATATTAAGAGTTCATGTTTACAGAGCTAAGAATTGGTGTCTAAAGCCTTTGAATCACGAGAATAGTTTTTGTGTTTACAATTTAGGAAGATTGGCTTTGGCGTTTTTTTTGTGTGAATCAGTTAAAATGGTGGCGGTTCCAGTAAGTACTTCTAAGCAAACTGTCTAATTGTGGTAAAACTGTTAAAATACACAATGAGAGTTCCCAGAAATGATTAAGAACGTGTAATAAACACCTCAAGTACACGTAAATAGATTCTTACTACATTTACTGTCGAATTCAATCACGGAGGTTTCCAGTGGAAAGCTGTGAAATGACGAAAATACTGGTAATGTTTACAAGTACGGGTACTTCTGGTGGCGTTTTCACGGGACTGTGCTTTCAATTATTAAGAGTTCATGTTACAGAGCTCAGAATTGGTGTCTAAAGCCTTTGAATCACGAGAATAGTTTTTATGTTTACAATTTAGGAGGATTGGCTTTGGCGTATTTTTTGTGTGAATCAGTTAAAATGGTGGCGGTTCCACTAAAAAGTTCTAAGCAAACTGTCTAATTGTGGTAAAACTGTTAAAATACACAATGAGAGTTCCCAGAAATGATTAAGAACGTGTAATAAACATCTCAAGTACACGTAAATAGATTCTTACTACATTTACTGTCGAATTCAACACGGAGGTTTCCAGTGGAAAGCTGTGAAATGACGAAAATACTGGTAATGTTTATAAGTCCGGGTACTTCGGGTGGCGTTTTCACGGGACTGTGCTTTCAAATATTAAGAGTTCATGTTTACAGAGCTCAGAATTGGTGTCTAAAGCCTTGGAATGACGAGAATAGTTTTTATGTTTACAATTTAGGAGGATTGGCTTTGGCGTTTTTTTTGTGTGAATCAGTTAAAATGGCGGCGGTTCCAGTAAATACTTCTAAGCAAACTGTCTAATTGTGGTAAAACTGTTAAAATACACAATGAGAGTTCCCAGAAATGATTAAGAACGTGTAATAAACCCCTCAAGTACACGTAAATAGATTCTTACTACCTTTCCTGTCGAATTCAATCACGGAGGTTTCCCGTGGAAAGCTGTGAAATGACGAAAATACTGGTAATGTTTACAAGTCCGGGTACTTCGGGTGGCGTTTTCACGGGACTGGGCTTTCACTTATTAAGAGTTCATGTTTACAGAGCTCAGATTTGGTGTCTAAAGCCTTGGAATGACGAGAATAGTTTTTATGTTTACAATTTAGGAGGATTTGCTTTGTCGTTTCTTTATGTTAATCAGTTAAAATGGTGGCGGTTCCAGTAAACATTTCTAAGCAAACTGTCTAATTGTGGTAAAACTGTTAAAATACACAATGATAGTTCCCAGAAATGATTAAGAAAGTGTAATAAACATCTCAAGTACACGTTAATAGATTTTTACTACATTTACTGTCGAATTCAACACGGATGTTTCCAGTGGAAAGCTGTGAAATGACGAAAATACTGGTAATGTTTACAAGTACGGGTACTTCTGGTGGCGTTTTCACGGGACTGTGCTTTCAAATATTAAGAGTTCATGTTTACAGAGCTCAGAATTGGTGTCTAAAGCCTTTCAATCACGAGAATAGTTTTTGTGTTTACAATTTAGGAGGATTGGCTTTGGCGTTTTTTTTGTGTGAATCAGTTAAAATGGTGGCGGTTCCAGTAAATACTTCTAAGCAAACTGTCTAATTGTGGTAAAACTGTTAAAATACACAATGAGAGTTCCCAGAAATGATTAAGAACGTGTAATAAACCCCTCAAGTACACGTAAATAGATTCTTACTACATTTACTGTCGAATTCAATCACGGAGGTTTCCAGTGGAAAATACTGGTAATGTTTACAAGTCCGGGTACTTCGGGTGGCGTTTTCACGGGACTGTGCTTTCAATTATTACGAGTTCATGTTTACAGATCTCAGAATTGGTGTCTAAAGCCTTTGAATCACGAGAATAGTTTTTGTGTTTACAATTTAGGAGGATTGGCTTTGGCGTTTTTTTTGTGTGAATCAGTTAAAATGGTGGCGGTTCCAGTAAATACTTCTAAGCAAACTGTCTAATTGTGGTAAAACTGTTAAAATACACAATGAGAGTTCCCAGAAATGATTAAGAACGTGTAATAAACATCTCAAGTACACGTAAATAGATTCTTGCTACATTTACTGTCGAATTCAATCACGGAGGTTTCCAGTGGAAAGCTGTGAAATGACGAAAATACTGATAATGTTTACAAGTCCGGGTACTTCTGGTGGCGTTTTCACGGGACTGTGCTTTCAAATATTAAGAGTTCATGTTTACAGAGCTCAGAATTGGTGTCTAAAGCCTTTGAATCACGAGAATAGTTTTTGTGTTTACAATTTAGGAGGATTGGCTTTGGCGTTTTTTTTTGTGTGAATCAGTTAAAATGGTGGCGGTTCCAGTAAACAGTTCTAAGAAAACAGTCTAATTGTGGTAAAACTGTTAAAATACACAATGATAGTTCCCAGAAATGATTAAGAACGTGTAATAAACACCTCAAGTACACGTAAATAGATTCTTACTACATTTACTGTCGAATTCAATCTCGGAGGTTTCCAGTGGAAAGCTGTGAAATGACGAAAATACTGGTAATGTTTACAAGTACGGGTACTTCTGGTGGCGTTTTCACGGGACTGTGCTTTCAAATATTAAGAGTTCATGTTTACAGAGCTCAGAATTGGTGTCTAAAGCCTTTGAATCACGAGAATAGTTTTTGTGTTTACAATTTAGGAGGATTGGCTTTGGCTTTTTTTTGTGTGAATCAGTTAAAATGGTGGCGGTTCCAGTAAATACTTCTAAGCAAACTGTCTAATTGTGGTAAAACTGTTAAAATACACAATGAGAGTTCCCAGAAATGATTAAGAACGTGTAATAAACCCCTCAAGTACACGTAAAGAGATTCTTACTACATTTCCTGTCGAATTCAATCACGGAGGTTTCCCGTGGAAAGCTGTGAAATGACGAAAATACTGGTAATGTTTACAAGTCCGGGTACTTCGGGTGGCGTTTTCACGGGACTGGGCTTTCACTTATTAAGAGTTCATGTTTACAGAGCTCAGATTTGGTGTCTAAAGCCTTGGAATGACGAGAATAGTTTTTATGTTTACAATTTAGGAGGATTTGCTTTGTCGTTTCTTTATGTTAATCAGTTAAAATGGTGGCGGTTCCAGTAAACATTTCTAAGCAAACTGACTAATTGTGGTAAAACTGTTAAAATACACAATGATAGTTCCCAGAAATGATTAAGAAAGTGTAATAAACATCTCAAGTACACGTTAATAGATTTTTACTACATTTACTGTCGAATTCAACACGGATGTTTCCAGTGGAAAGCTGTGAAATGACGTAAATACTGGTAATGTTTACAAGTACGGGTACTTCTGGTGGCGTTTTCACGGGACTGTGCTTTCAAATATTAAGAGTTCATGTTTACAGAGCTCAGAATTGGTGTCTAAAGCCTTTCAATCACGAGAATAGTTTTTGTGTTTACAATTTAGGAGGATTGGCTTTGGCGTTTTTTTTGTGTGAATCAGTTAAAATGGTGGCGGTTCCAGTAAATACTTCTAAGCAAACTGTCTAATTGTGGTAAAACTGTTAAAATACACAATGAGAGTTCCCAGAAATGATTAAGAACGTGTAATAAACACCTCAAGTACACGTAAATAGATTCTTACTACATTTACTGTCGAATTCAATCACGGAGGTTTCGAGTGGAAAGCTGTGAAATGACGAAAATACTGGTAATTTTTACAAGTACGGGTACTTCTGGTGGCGTTTTCACGGGACTGTGCTTTCAATTATTAAGAGTTCATGTTACAGAGCTCAGAATTGGTGTCTAAAGCCTTTGAATCACGAGAATAGTTTTTATGTTTACAATTTAGGAGGATTGGCTTTGGCGTATTTTTTGTGTGAATCAGTTAAAATGGTGGCGGTTCCACTAAAAAGTTCTAAGCAAACTGTCTAATTGTGGTAAAACTGTTAAAATACACAATGAGAGTTCCCAGAAATGATTAAGAACGTGTAATAAACATCTCAAGTACACGTAAATAGATTCTTACTACATTTACTGTCGAATTCAACACGGAGGTTTCCAGTGGAAAGCTGTGAAATGACGAAAATACTGGTAATGTTTATAAGTCCGGGTACTTCGGGTGGCGTTTTCACGGGACTGTGCTTTCAAATATTAAGAGTTCATGTTTACAGAGCTCAGAATTGGTGTCTAAAGCCTTGGAATGACGAGAATAGTTTTTATGTTTACAATTTAGGAGGATTGGCTTTGGCGTTTTTTTTGTGTGAATCAGTTAAAATGGCGGCGGTTCCAGTAAATACTTCTAAGCAAACTGTCTAATTGTGGTAAAACTGTTAAAATACACAATGAGAGTTCCCAGAAATGATTAAGAACGTGTAATAAACCCCTCAAGTACACGTAAATAGATTCTTACTACCTTTCCTGTCGAATTCAATCACGGAGGTTTCCCGTGGAAAGCTGTGAAATGACGAAAATACTGGTAATGTTTACAAGTCCGGGTACTTCGGGTGGCGTTTTCACGGGACTGGGCTTTCACTTATTAAGAGTTCATGTTTACAGAGCTCAGATTTGGTGTCTAAAGCCTTGGAATGACGAGAATAGTTTTTATGTTTACAATTTAGGAGGATTTGCTTTGTCGTTTCTTTATGTTAATCAGTTAAAATGGTGGCGGTTCCAGTAAACATTTCTAAGCAAACTGTCTAATTGTGGTAAAACTGTTAAAATACACAATGATAGTTCCCAGAAATGATTAAGAAAGTGTAATAAACATCTCAAGTACACGTTAATAGATTTTTACTACATTTACTGTCGAATTCAACACGGATGTTTCCAGTGGAAAGCTGTGAAATGACGAAAATACTGGTAATGTTTACAAGTACGGGTACTTCTGGTGGCGTTTTCACGGGACTGTGCTTTCAAATATTAAGAGTTCATGTTTACAGAGCTCAGAATTGGTGTCTAAAGCCTTTCAATCACGAGAATAGTTTTTGTGTTTACAATTTAGGAGGATTGGCTTTGGCGTTTTTTTTGTGTGAATCAGTTAAAATGGTGGCGGTTCCAGTAAATACTTCTAAGCAAACTGTCTAATTGTGGTAAAACTGTTAAAATACACAATGAGAGTTCCCAGAAATGATTAAGAACGTGTAATAAACCCCTCAAGTACACGTAAATAGATTCTTACTACATTTACTGTCGAATTCAATCACGGAGGTTTCCAGTGGAAAATACTGGTAATGTTTACAAGTCCGGGTACTTCGGGTGGCGTTTTCACGGGACTGTGCTTTCAATTATTACGAGTTCATGTTTACAGATCTCAGAATTGGTGTCTAAAGCCTTTGAATCACGAGAATAGTTTTTGTGTTTACAATTTAGGAGGATTGGCTTTGGCGTTTTTTTTGTGTGAATCAGTTAAAATGGTGGCGGTTCCAGTAAATACTTCTAAGCAAACTGTCTAATTGTGGTAAAACTGTTAAAATACACAATGAGAGTTCCCAGAAATGATTAAGAACGTGTAATAAACATCTCAAGTACACGTAAATAGATTCTTACTACATTTACTGTCGAATTCAACACGGAGGTTTCCAGTGGAAAGCTGTGAAATGACGAAAATACTGGTAATGTTTACAAGTACGGGTACTTCTGGTGGCGTTTTCACGGGACTGTGCTTTCAAATATTAAGAGTTCATGTTTACAGAGCTAAGAATTGGTGTCTAAAGCCTTTGAATCACGAGAATAGTTTTTGTGTTTACAATTTAGGAAGATTGGCTTTGGCGTTTTTTTTGTGTGAATCAGTTAAAATGGTGGCGGTTCCAGTAAGTACTTCTAAGCAAACTGTCTAATTGTGGTAAAACTGTTAAAATACACAATGAGAGTTCCCAGAAATGATTAAGAACGTGTAATAAACACCTCAAGTACACGTAAATAGATTCTTACTACATTTACTGTCGAATTCAATCACGGAGGTTTCCAGTGGAAAGCTGTGAAATGACGAAAATACTGGTAATGTTTACAAGTACGGGTACTTCTGGTGGCGTTTTCACGGGACTGTGCTTTCAATTATTAAGAGTTCATGTTACAGAGCTCAGAATTGGTGTCTAAAGCCTTTGAATCACGAGAATAGTTTTTATGTTTACAATTTAGGAGGATTGGCTTTGGCGTATTTTTTGTGTGAATCAGTTAAAATGGTGGCGGTTCCACTAAAAAGTTCTAAGCAAACTGTCTAATTGTGGTAAAACTGTTAAAATACACAATGAGAGTTCCCAGAAATGATTAAGAACGTGTAATAAACATCTCAAGTACACGTAAATAGATTCTTACTACATTTACTGTCGAATTCAACACGGAGGTTTCCAGTGGAAAGCTGTGAAATGACGAAAATACTGGTAATGTTTATAAGTCCGGGTACTTCGGGTGGCGTTTTCACGGGACTGTGCTTTCAAATATTAAGAGTTCATGTTTACAGAGCTCAGAATTGGTGTCTAAAGCCTTGGAATGACGAGAATAGTTTTTATGTTTACAATTTAGGAGGATTGGCTTTGGCGTTTTTTTTGTGTGAATCAGTTAAAATGGCGGCGGTTCCAGTAAATACTTCTAAGCAAACTGTCTAATTGTGGTAAAACTGTTAAAATACACAATGAGAGTTCCCAGAAATGATTAAGAACGTGTAATAAACCCCTCAAGTACACGTAAATAGATTCTTACTACCTTTCCTGTCGAATTCAATCACGGAGGTTTCCCGTGGAAAGCTGTGAAATGACGAAAATACTGGTAATGTTTACAAGTCCGGGTACTTCGGGTGGCGTTTTCACGGGACTGGGCTTTCACTTATTAAGAGTTCATGTTTACAGAGCTCAGATTTGGTGTCTAAAGCCTTGGAATGACGAGAATAGTTTTTATGTTTACAATTTAGGAGGATTTGCTTTGTCGTTTCTTTATGTTAATCAGTTAAAATGGTGGCGGTTCCAGTAAACATTTCTAAGCAAACTGTCTAATTGTGGTAAAACTGTTAAAATACACAATGATAGTTCCCAGAAATGATTAAGAAAGTGTAATAAACATCTCAAGTACACGTTAATAGATTTTTACTACATTTACTGTCGAATTCAACACGGATGTTTCCAGTGGAAAGCTGTGAAATGACGAAAATACTGGTAATGTTTACAAGTACGGGTACTTCTGGTGGCGTTTTCACGGGACTGTGCTTTCAAATATTAAGAGTTCATGTTTACAGAGCTCAGAATTGGTGTCTAAAGCCTTTCAATCACGAGAATAGTTTTTGTGTTTACAATTTAGGAGGATTGGCTTTGGCGTTTTTTTTGTGTGAATCAGTTAAAATGGTGGCGGTTCCAGTAAATACTTCTAAGCAAACTGTCTAATTGTGGTAAAACTGTTAAAATACACAATGAGAGTTCCCAGAAATGATTAAGAACGTGTAATAAACCCCTCAAGTACACGTAAATAGATTCTTACTACATTTACTGTCGAATTCAATCACGGAGGTTTCCAGTGGAAAATACTGGTAATGTTTACAAGTCCGGGTACTTCGGGTGGCGTTTTCACGGGACTGTGCTTTCAATTATTACGAGTTCATGTTTACAGATCTCAGAATTGGTGTCTAAAGCCTTTGAATCACGAGAATAGTTTTTGTGTTTACAATTTAGGAGGATTGGCTTTGGCGTTTTTTTTGTGTGAATCAGTTAAAATGGTGGCGGTTCCAGTAAATACTTCTAAGCAAACTGTCTAATTGTGGTAAAACTGTTAAAATACACAATGAGAGTTCCCAGAAATGATTAAGAACGTGTAATAAACATCTCAAGTACACGTAAATAGATTCTTACTACATTTACTGTCGAATTCAACACGGAGGTTTCCAGTGGAAAGCTGTGAAATGACGAAAATACTGGTAATGTTTACAAGTACGGGTACTTCTGGTGGCGTTTTCACGGGACTGTGCTTTCAAATATTAAGAGTTCATGTTTACAGAGCTAAGAATTGGTGTCTAAAGCCTTTGAATCACGAGAATAGTTTTTG
Organism: Myotis daubentonii; assembly: GCF_963259705.1. Lineage (NCBI taxonomy): Eukaryota > Metazoa > Chordata > Mammalia > Chiroptera > Vespertilionidae > Myotis > Myotis daubentonii. Next base: position 88,565 of record NW_026775469.1, read on the forward strand.
TGTTTACAATTTAGGAAGATTGGCTTTGGCGTTTTTTTTGTGTGAATCAGTTAAAATGGTGGCGGTTCCAGTAAGTACTTCTAAGCAAACTGTCTAATTGTGGTAAAACTGTTAAAATACACAATGAGAGTTCCCAGAAATGATTAAGAACGTGTAATAAACACCTCAAGTACACGTAAATAGATTCTTACTACATTTACTGTCGAATTCAATCACGGAGGTTTCCAGTGGAAAGCTTTGAAATGACGAAAATACTGGTAATGTTTACAAGTACGGGTACTTCTGGTGGCGTTTTCACGGGACTGTGCTTTCAATTATTAAGAGTTCATGTTACAGAGCTCAGAATTGGTGTCTAAAGCCTTTGAATCACGAGAATAGTTTTTATGTTTACAATTTAGGAGGATTGGCTTTGGCGTATTTTTTGTGTGAATCAGTTAAAATGGTGGCGGTTCCACTAAAAAGTTCTAAGCAAACTGTCTAATTGTGGTAAAACTGTTAAAATACACAATGAGAGTTCCCAGAAATGATTAAGAACGTGTAATAAACATCTCAAGTACACGTAAATAGATTCTTACTACATTTACTGTCGAATTCAACACGGAGGTTTCCAGTGGAAAGCTGTGAAATGACGAAAATACTGGTAATGTTTACAAGTCCGGGTACTTCGGGTGGCGTTTTCACGGGACTGTGCTTTCAAATATTAAGAGTTCATGTTTACAGAGCTCAGAATTGGTGTCTAAAGCCTTGGAATGACGAGAATAGTTTTTATGTTTACAATTTAGGAGGATTGGCTTTGGCGTTTTTTTTGTGTGAATCAGTTAAAATGGCGGCGGTTCCAGTAAATACTTCTAAGCAAACTGTCTAATTGTGGTAAAACTGTTAAAATACACAATGAGAGTTCCCAGAAATGATTAAGAACGTGTAATAAACATCTCAAGTACACGTAAATAGATTCTTGCTACATTTACTGTCGAATTCAATCACGGAGGTTTCCAGTGGAAAGCTGTGAAATGACGAAAATACTGATAATGTTTACAAGTCCGGGTACTTCTGGTGGCGTTTTCACGGGACTGTGCTTTCAAATATTAAGAGTTCATGTTTACAGAGCTCAGAATTGGTGTCTAAAGCCTTTGAATCACGAGAATAGTTTTTGTGTTTACAATTTAGGAGGATTGGCTTTGGCGTTTTTTTTTGTGTGAATCAGTTAAAATGGTGGCGGTTCCAGTAAACAGTTCTAAGAAAACAGTCTAATTGTGGTAAAACTGTTAAAATACACAATGATAGTTCCCAGAAATGATTAAGAACGTGTAATAAACACCTCAAGTACACGTAAATAGATTCTTACTACATTTACTGTCGAATTCAATCTCGGAGGTTTCCAGTGGAAAGCTGTGAAATGACGAAAATACTGGTAATGTTTACAAGTACGGGTACTTCTGGTGGCGTTTTCACGGGACTGTGCTTTCAAATATTAAGAGTTCATGTTTACAGAGCTCAGAATTGGTGTCTAAAGCCTTTGAATCACGAGAATAGTTTTTGTGTTTACAATTTAGGAGGATTGGCTTTGGCTTTTTTTTGTGTGAATCAGTTAAAATGGTGGCGGTTCCAGTAAATACTTCTAAGCAAACTGTCTAATTGTGGTAAAACTGTTAAAATACACAATGAGAGTTCCCAGAAATGATTAAGAACGTGTAATAAACCCCTCAAGTACACGTAAAGAGATTCTTACTACCTTTCCTGTCGAATTCAATCACGGAGGTTTCCCGTGGAAAGCTGTGAAATGACGAAAATACTGGTAATGTTTACAAGTCCGGGTACTTCGGGTGGCGTTTTCACGGGACTGGGCTTTCAAATATTAAGAGTTCATGTTTACAGAGCTCAGAATTGGTGTCTAAAGCCTTGGAATGACGAGAATAGTTTTTATGTTTACAATTTAGGAGGATTGGCTTTGGCGTTTTTTTTGTGTGAATCAGTTAAAATGGCGGCGGTTCCAGTAAATACTTCTAAGCAAACTGTCTAATTGTGGTAAAACTGTTAAAATACACAATGAGAGTTCCCAGAAATGATTAAGAACGTGTAATAAACATCTCAAGTACACGTAAATAGATTCTTGCTACATTTACTGTCGAATTCAATCACGGAGGTTTCCAGTGGAAAGCTGTGAAATGACGAAAATACTGATAATGTTTACAAGTCCGGGTACTTCTGGTGGCGTTTTCACGGGACTGTGCTTTCAAATATTAAGAGTTCATGTTTACAGAGCTCAGAATTGGTGTCTAAAGCCTTTGAATCACGAGAATAGTTTTTGTGTTTACAATTTAGGAGGATTGGCTTTGGCGTTTTTTTTTGTGTGAATCAGTTAAAATGGTGGCGGTTCCAGTAAACAGTTCTAAGAAAACAGTCTAATTGTGGTAAAACTGTTAAAATACACAATGATAGTTCCCAGAAATGATTAAGAACATGTAATAAACACCTCAAGTACACGTAAATAGATTCTTACTACATTTACTGTCGAATTCAATCTCGGAGGTTTCCAGTGGAAAGCTGTGAAATGACGAAAATACTGGTAATGTTTACAAGTACGGGTACTTCTGGTGGCGTTTTCACGGGACTGTGCTTTCAAATATTAAGAGTTCATGTTTACAGAGCTCAGAATTGGTGTCTAAAGCCTTTGAATCACGAGAATAGTTTTTGTGTTTACAATTTAGGAGGATTGGCTTTGGCTTTTTTTTGTGTGAATCAGTTAAAATGGTGGCGGTTCCAGTAAATACTTCTAAGCAAACTGTCTAATTGTGGTAAAACTGTTAAAATACACAATGAGAGTTCCCAGAAATGATTAAGAACGTGTAATAAACCCCTCAAGTACACGTAAAGAGATTCTTACTACATTTACTGTCGAATTCAACACGGAGGTTTCCAGTGGAAAGCTGTGAAATGACGAAAATACTGGTAATGTTTACAAGTACGGGTACTTCTGGTGGCGTTTTCACGGGACTGTGCTTTCAAATATTAAGAGTTCATGTTTACAGAGCTAAGAATTGGTGTCTAAAGCCTTTGAATCACGAGAATAGTTTTTGTGTTTACAATTTAGGAAGATTGGCTTTGGCGTTTTTTTTGTGTGAATCAGTTAAAATGGTGGCGGTTCCAGTAAGTACTTCTAAGCAAACTGTCTAATTGTGGTAAAACTGTTAAAATACACAATGAGAGTTCCCAGAAATGATTAAGAACGTGTAATAAACACCTCAAGTACACGTAAATAGATTCTTACTACATTTACTGTCGAATTCAATCACGGAGGTTTCCAGTGGAAAGCTGTGAAATGACGAAAATACTGGTAATGTTTACAAGTACGGGTACTTCTGGTGGCGTTTTCACGGGACTGTGCTTTCAATTATTAAGAGTTCATGTTACAGAGCTCAGAATTGGTGTCTAAAGCCTTTGAATCACGAGAATAGTTTTTATGTTTACAATTTAGGAGGATTGGCTTTGGCGTATTTTTTGTGTGAATCAGTTAAAATGGTGGCGGTTCCACTAAAAAGTTCTAAGCAAACTGTCTAATTGTGGTAAAACTGTTAAAATACACAATGAGAGTTCCCAGAAATGATTAAGAACGTGTAATAAACATCTCAAGTACACGTAAATAGATTCTTACTACATTTACTGTCGAATTCAACACGGAGGTTTCCAGTGGAAAGCTGTGAAATGACGAAAATACTGGTAATGTTTACAAGTCCGGGTACTTCGGGTGGCGTTTTCACGGGACTGTGCTTTCAAATATTAAGAGTTCATGTTTACAGAGCTCAGAATTGGTGTCTAAAGCCTTGGAATGACGAGAATAGTTTTTATGTTTACAATTTAGGAGGATTGGCTTTGGCGTTTTTTTTGTGTGAATCAGTTAAAATGGCGGCGGTTCCAGTAAATACTTCTAAGCAAACTGTCTAATTGTGGTAAAACTGTTAAAATACACAATGAGAGTTCCCAGAAATGATTAAGAACGTGTAATAAACATCTCAAGTACACGTAAATAGATTCTTGCTACATTTACTGTCGAATTCAATCACGGAGGTTTCCAGTGGAAAGCTGTGAAATGACGAAAATACTGATAATGTTTACAAGTCCGGGTACTTCTGGTGGCGTTTTCACGGGACTGTGCTTTCAAATATTAAGAGTTCATGTTTACAGAGCTCAGAATTGGTGTCTAAAGCCTTTGAATCACGAGAATAGTTTTTGTGTTTACAATTTAGGAGGATTGGCTTTGGCGTTTTTTTTTGTGTGAATCAGTTAAAATGGTGGCGGTTCCAGTAAACAGTTCTAAGAAAACAGTCTAATTGTGGTAAAACTGTTAAAATACACAATGATAGTTCCCAGAAATGATTAAGAACGTGTAATAAACACCTCAAGTACACGTAAATAGATTCTTACTACATTTACTGTCGAATTCAATCTCGGAGGTTTCCAGTGGAAAGCTGTGAAATGACGAAAATACTGGTAATGTTTACAAGTACGGGTACTTCTGGTGGCGTTTTCACGGGACTGTGCTTTCAAATATTAAGAGTTCATGTTTACAGAGCTCAGAATTGGTGTCTAAAGCCTTTGAATCACGAGAATATTTTTTGTGTTTACAATTTAGGAGGATTGGCTTTGGCTTTTTTTTGTGTGAATCAGTTAAAATGGTGGCGGTTCCAGTAAATACTTCTAAGCAAACTGTCTAATTGTGGTAAAACTGTTAAAATACACAATGAGAGTTCCCAGAAATGATTAAGAACGTGTAATAAACCCCTCAAGTACACGTAAAGAGATTCTTACTACCTTTCCTGTCGAATTCAATCACGGAGGTTTCCCGTGGAAAGCTGTGAAATGACGAAAATACTGGTAATGTTTACAAGTCCGGGTACTTCGGGTGGCGTTTTCACGGGACTGGGCTTTCAAATATTAAGAGTTCATGTTTACAGAGCTCAGAATTGGTGTCTAAAGCCTTGGAATGACGAGAATAGTTTTTATGTTTACAATTTAGGAGGATTGGCTTTGGCGTTTTTTTTGTGTGAATCAGTTAAAATGGCGGCGGTTCCAGTAAATACTTCTAAGCAAACTGTCTAATTGTGGTAAAACTGTTAAAATACACAATGAGAGTTCCCAGAAATGATTAAGAACGTGTAATAAACATCTCAAGTACACGTAAATAGATTCTTGCTACATTTACTGTCGAATTCAATCACGGAGGTTTCCAGTGGAAAGCTGTGAAATGACGAAAATACTGATAATGTTTACAAGTCCGGGTACTTCTGGTGGCGTTTTCACGGGACTGTGCTTTCAAATATTAAGAGTTCATGTTTACAGAGCTCAGAATTGGTGTCTAAAGCCTTTGAATCACGAGAATAGTTTTTGTGTTTACAATTTAGGAGGATTGGCTTTGGCGTTTTTTTTTGTGTGAATCAGTTAAAATGGTGGCGGTTCCAGTAAACAGTTCTAAGAAAACAGTCTAATTGTGGTAAAACTGTTAAAATACACAATGATAGTTCCCAGAAATGATTAAGAACGTGTAATAAACACCTCAAGTACACGTAAATAGATTCTTACTACATTTACTGTCGAATTCAATCTCGGAGGTTTCCAGTGGAAAGCTGTGAAATGACGAAAATACTGGTAATGTTTACAAGTACGGGTACTTCTGGTGGCGTTTTCACGGGACTGTGCTTTCAAATATTAAGAGTTCATGTTTACAGAGCTCAGAATTGGTGTCTAAAGCCTTTGAATCACGAGAATAGTTTTTGTGTTTACAATTTAGGAGGATTGGCTTTGGCTTTTTTTTGTGTGAATCAGTTAAAATGGTGGCGGTTCCAGTAAATACTTCTAAGCAAACTGTCTAATTGTGGTAAAACTGTTAAAATACACAATGAGAGTTCCCAGAAATGATTAAGAACGTGTAATAAACCCCTCAAGTACACGTAAAGAGATTCTTACTACATTTACTGTCGAATTCAACACGGAGGTTTCCAGTGGAAAGCTGTGAAATGACGAAAATACTGGTAATGTTTACAAGTACGGGTACTTCTGGTGGCGTTTTCACGGGACTGTGCTTTCAAATATTAAGAGTTCATGTTTACAGAGCTAAGAATTGGTGTCTAAAGCCTTTGAATCACGAGAATAGTTTTTGTGTTTACAATTTAGGAAGATTGGCTTTGGCGTTTTTTTTGTGTGAATCAGTTAAAATGGTGGCGGTTCCAGTAAGTACTTCTAAGCAAACTGTCTAATTGTGGTAAAACTGTTAAAATACACAATGAGAGTTCCCAGAAATGATTAAGAACGTGTAATAAACACCTCAAGTACACGTAAATAGATTCTTACTACATTTACTGTCGAATTCAATCACGGAGGTTTCCAGTGGAAAGCTGTGAAATGACGAAAATACTGGTAATGTTTACAAGTACGGGTACTTCTGGTGGCGTTTTCACGGGACTGTGCTTTCAATTATTAAGAGTTCATGTTACAGAGCTCAGAATTGGTGTCTAAAGCCTTTGAATCACGAGAATAGTTTTTATGTTTACAATTTAGGAGGATTGGCTTTGGCGTATTTTTTGTGTGAATCAGTTAAAATGGTGGCGGTTCCACTAAAAAGTTCTAAGCAAACTGTCTAATTGTGGTAAAACTGTTAAAATACACAATGAGAGTTCCCAGAAATGATTAAGAACGTGTAATAAACATCTCAAGTACACGTAAATAGATTCTTACTACATTTACTGTCGAATTCAACACGGAGGTTTCCAGTGGAAAGCTGTGAAATGACGAAAATACTGGTAATGTTTACAAGTCCGGGTACTTCGGGTGGCGTTTTCACGGGACTGTGCTTTCAAATATTAAGAGTTCATGTTTACAGAGCTCAGAATTGGTGTCTAAAGCCTTGGAATGACGAGAATAGTTTTTATGTTTACAATTTAGGAGGATTGGCTTTGGCGTTTTTTTTGTGTGAATCAGTTAAAATGGCGGCGGTTCCAGTAAATACTTCTAAGCAAACTGTCTAATTGTGGTAAAACTGTTAAAATACACAATGAGAGTTCCCAGAAATGATTAAGAACGTGTAATAAACATCTCAAGTACACGTAAATAGATTCTTGCTACATTTACTGTCGAATTCAATCACGGAGGTTTCCAGTGGAAAGCTGTGAAATGACGAAAATACTGATAATGTTTACAAGTCCGGGTACTTCTGGTGGCGTTTTCACGGGACTGTGCTTTCAAATATTAAGAGTTCATGTTTACAGAGCTCAGAATTGGTGTCTAAAGCCTTTGAATCACGAGAATAGTTTTTGTGTTTACAATTTAGGAGGATTGGCTTTGGCGTTTTTTTTTGTGTGAATCAGTTAAAATGGTGGCGGTTCCAGTAAACAGTTCTAAGAAAACAGTCTAATTGTGGTAAAACTGTTAAAATACACAATGATAGTTCCCAGAAATGATTAAGAACGTGTAATAAACACCTCAAGTACACGTAAATAGATTCTTACTACATTTACTGTCGAATTCAATCTCGGAGGTTTCCAGTGGAAAGCTGTGAAATGACGAAAATACTGGTAATGTTTACAAGTACGGGTACTTCTGGTGGCGTTTTCACGGGACTGTGCTTTCAAATATTAAGAGTTCATGTTTACAGAGCTCAGAATTGGTGTCTAAAGCCTTTGAATCACGAGAATAGTTTTTGTGTTTACAATTTAGGAGGATTGGCTTTGGCTTTTTTTTGTGTGAATCAGTTAAAATGGTGGCGGTTCCAGTAAATACTTCTAAGCAAACTGTCTAATTGTGGTAAAACTGTTAAAATACACAATGAGAGTTCCCAGAAATGATTAAGAACGTGTAATAAACCCCTCAAGTACACGTAAAGAGATTCTTACTACCTTTCCTGTCGAATTCAATCACGGAGGTTTCCCGTGGAAAGCTGTGAAATGACGAAAATACTGGTAATGTTTACAAGTCCGGGTACTTCGGGTGGCGTTTTCACGGGACTGGGCTTTCAAATATTAAGAGTTCATGTTTACAGAGCTCAGAATTGGTGTCTAAAGCCTTGGAATGACGAGAATAGTTTTTATGTTTACAATTTAGGAGGATTGGCTTTGGCGTTTTTTTTGTGTGAATCAGTTAAAATGGCGGCGGTTCCAGTAAATACTTCTAAGCAAACTGTCTAATTGTGGTAAAACTGTTAAAATACACAATGAGAGTTCCCAGAAATGATTAAGAACGTGTAATAAACATCTCAAGTACACGTAAATAGATTCTTGCTACATTTACTGTCGAATTCAATCACGGAGGTTTCCAGTGGAAAGCTGTGAAATGACGAAAATACTGATAATGTTTACAAGTCCGGGTACTTCTGGTGGCGTTTTCACGGGACTGTGCTTTCAAATATTAAGAGTTCATGTTTACAGAGCTCAGAATTGGTGTCTAAAGCCTTTGAATCACGAGAATAGTTTTTGTGTTTACAATTTAGGAGGATTGGCTTTGGCGTTTTTTTTTGTGTGAATCAGTTAAAATGGTGGCGGTTCCAGTAAACAGTTCTAAGAAAACAGTCTAATTGTGGTAAAACTGTTAAAATACACAATGATAGTTCCCAGAAATGATTAAGAACATGTAATAAACACCTCAAGTACACGTAAATAGATTCTTACTACATTTACTGTCGAATTCAATCTCGGAGGTTTCCAGTGGAAAGCTGTGAAATGACGAAAATACTGGTAATGTTTACAAGTACGGGTACTTCTGGTGGCGTTTTCACGGGACTGTGCTTTCAAATATTAAGAGTTCATGTTTACAGAGCTCAGAATTGGTGTCTAAAGCCTTTGAATCACGAGAATAGTTTTTGTGTTTACAATTTAGGAGGATTGGCTTTGGCTTTTTTTTGTGTGAATCAGTTAAAATGGTGGCGGTTCCAGTAAATACTTCTAAGCAAACTGTCTAATTGTGGTAAAACTGTTAAAATACACAATGAGAGTTCCCAGAAATGATTAAGAACGTGTAATAAACCCCTCAAGTACACGTAAAGAGATTCTTACTACATTTACTGTCGAATTCAACACGGAGGTTTCCAGTGGAAAGCTGTGAAATGACGAAAATACTGGTAATGTTTACAAGTACGGGTACTTCTGGTGGCGTTTTCACGGGACTGTGCTTTCAAATATTAAGAGTTCATGTTTACAGAGCTAAGAATTGGTGTCTAAAGCCTTTGAATCACGAGAATAGTTTTTGTGTTTACAATTTAGGAAGATTGGCTTTGGCGTTTTTTTTGTGTGAATCAGTTAAAATGGTGGCGGTTCCAGTAAGTACTTCTAAGCAAACTGTCTAATTGTGGTAAAACTGTTAAAATACACAATGAGAGTTCCCAGAAATGATTAAGAACGTGTAATAAACACCTCAAGTACACGTAAATAGATTCTTACTACATTTACTGTCGAATTCAATCACGGAGGTTTCCAGTGGAAAGCTGTGAAATGACGAAAATACTGGTAATGTTTACAAGTACGGGTACTTCTGGTGGCGTTTTCACGGGACTGTGCTTTCAATTATTAAGAGTTCATGTTACAGAGCTCAGAATTGGTGTCTAAAGCCTTTGAATCACGAGAATAGTTTTTATGTTTACAATTTAGGAGGATTGGCTTTGGCGTATTTTTTGTGTGAATCAGTTAAAATGGTGGCGGTTCCACTAAAAAGTTCTAAGCAAACTGTCTAATTGTGGTAAAACTGTTAAAATACACAATGAGAGTTCCCAGAAATGATTAAGAACGTGTAATAAACATCTCAAGTACACGTAAATAGATTCTTACTACATTTACTGTCGAATTCAACACGGAGGTTTCCAGTGGAAAGCTGTGAAATGACGAAAATACTGGTAATGTTTACAAGTCCGGGTACTTCGGGTGGCGTTTTCACGGGACTGTGCTTTCAAATATTAAGAGTTCATGTTTACAGAGCTCAGAATTGGTGTCTAAAGCCTTGGAATGACGAGAATAGTTTTTATGTTTACAATTTAGGAGGATTGGCTTTGGCGTTTTTTTTGTGTGAATCAGTTAAAATGGCGGCGGTTCCAGTAAATACTTCTAAGCAAACTGTCTAATTGTGGTAAAACTGTTAAAATACACAATGAGAGTTCCCAGAAATGATTAAGAACGTGTAATAAACATCTCAAGTACACGTAAATAGATTCTTGCTACATTTACTGTCGAATTCAATCACGGAGGTTTCCAGTGGAAAGCTGTGAAATGACGAAAATACTGATAATGTTTACAAGTCCGGGTACTTCTGGTGGCGTTTTCACGGGACTGTGCTTTCAAATATTAAGAGTTCATGTTTACAGAGCTAAGAATTGGTGTCTAAAGCCTTTGAATCACGAGAATAGTTTTTGTGTTTACAATTTAGGAGGATTGGCTTTGGCGTTTTTTTTTGTGTGAATCAGTTAAAATGGTGGCGGTTCCAGTAAACAGTTCTAAGAAAACAGTCTAATTGTGGTAAAACTGTTAAAATACACAATGATAGTTCCCAGAAATGATTAAGAACGTGTAATAAACACCTCAAGTACACGTAAATAGATTCTTACTACATTTACTGTCGAATTCAATCTCGGAGGTTTCCAGTGGAAAGCTGTGAAATGACGAAAATACTGGTAATGTTTACAAGTACGGGTACTTCTGGTGGCGTTTTCACGGGACTGTGCTTTCAAATATTAAGAGTTCATGTTTACAGAGCTCAGAATTGGTGTCTAAAGCCTTTGAATCACGAGAATAGTTTTTGTGTTTACAATTTAGGAGGATTGGCTTTGGCTTTTTTTTGTGTGAATCAGTTAAAATGGTGGCGGTTCCAGTAAATACTTCTAAGCAAACTGTCTAATTGTGGTAAAACTGTTAAAATACACAATGAGAGTTCCCAGAAATGATTAAGAACGTGTAATAAACCCCTCAAGTACACGTAAAGAGATTCTTACTACCTTTCCTGTCGAATTCAATCACGGAGGTTTCCCGTGGAAAGCTGTGAAATGACGAAAATACTGGTAATGTTTACAAGTCCGGGTACTTCGGGTGGCGTTTTCACGGGACTGGGCTTTCAAATATTAAGAGTTCATGTTTACAGAGCTCAGAATTGGTGTCTAAAGCCTTGGAATGACGAGAATAGTTTTTATGTTTACAATTTAGGAGGATTGGCTTTGGCGTTTTTTTTGTGTGAATCAGTTAAAATGGCGGCGGTTCCAGTAAATACTTCTAAGCAAACTGTCTAATTGTGGTAAAACTGTTAAAATACACAATGAGAGTTCCCAGAAATGATTAAGAACGTGTAATAAACATCTCAAGTACACGTAAATAGATTCTTGCTACATTTACTGTCGAATTCAATCACGGAGGTTTCCAGTGGAAAGCTGTGAAATGACGAAAATACTGATAATGTTTACAAGTCCGGGTACTTCTGGTGGCGTTTTCACGGGACTGTGCTTTCAAATATTAAGAGTTCATGTTTACAGAGCTCAGAATTGGTGTCTAAAGCCTTTGAATCACGAGAATAGTTTTTGTGTTTACAATTTAGGAGGATTGGCTTTGGCGTTTTTTTTTGTGTGAATCAGTTAAAATGGTGGCGGTTCCAGTAAACAGTTCTAAGAAAACAGTCTAATTGTGGTAAAACTGTTAAAATACACAATGATAGTTCCCAGAAATGATTAAGAACGTGTAATAAACACCTCAAGTACACGTAAATAGATTCTTACTACATTTACTGTCGAATTCAATCTCGGAGGTTTCCAGTGGAAAGCTGTGAAATGACGAAAATACTGGTAATGTTTACAAGTACGGGTACTTCTGGTGGCGTTTTCACGGGACTGTGCTTTCAAATATTAAGAGTTCATGTTTACAGAGCTCAGAATTGGTGTCTAAAGCCTTTGAATCACGAGAATAGTTTTTGTGTTTACAATTTAGGAGGATTGGCTTTGGCATTTTTTTGTGTGAATCAGTTAAAATGGTGGCGGTTCCAGTAAATACTTCTAAGCAAACTGTCTAATTGTGGTAAAACTGTTAAAATACACAATGAGAGTTCCCAGAAATGATTAAGAACGTGTAATAAACCCCTCAAGTACACGTAAAGAGATTCTTACTACCTTTCCTGTCGAATTCAATCACGGAGGTTTCCCGTGGAAAGCTGTGAAATGACGAAAATACTGGTAATGTTTACAAGTCCGGGTACTTCGGGTGGCGTTTTCACGGGACTGGGCTTTCACTTATTAAGAGTTCATGTTTACAGAGCTCAGATTTGGTGTCTAAAGCCTTGGAATGACGAGAATAGTTTTTATGTTTACAATTTAGGAGGATTTGCTTTGTCGTTTCTTTATGTTAATCAGTTAAAATGGTGGCGGTTCCAGTAAACATTTCTAAGCAAACTGACTAATTGTGGTAAAACTGTTAAAATACACAATGATAGTTCCCAGAAATGATTAAGAAAGTGTAATAAACATCTCAAGTACACGTTAATAGATTTTTACTACATTTACTGTCGAATTCAACACGGATGTTTCCAGTGGAAAGCTGTGAAATGACGTAAATACTGGTAATGTTTACAAGTACGGGTACTTCTGGTGGCGTTTTCACGGGACTGTGCTTTCAAATATTAAGAGTTCATGTTTACAGAGCTCAGAATTGGTGTCTAAAGCCTTTCAATCACGAGAATAGTTTTTGTGTTTACAATTTAGGAGGATTGGCTTTGGCGTTTTTTTTGTGTGAATCAGTTAAAATGGTGGCGGTTCCAGTAAATACTTCTAAGCAAACTGTCTAATTGTGGTAAAACTGTTAAAATACACAATGAGAGTTCCCAGAAATGATTAAGAACGTGTAATAAACACCTCAAGTACACGTAAATAGATTCTTACTACATTTACGTTCGAATTCAATCACGGAGGTTTCGAGTGGAAAGCTGTGAAATGACGAAAATACTGGTAATTTTTACAAGTACGGGTACTTCTGGTGGCGTTTTCACGGGACTGTGCTTTCAATTATTAAGAGTTCATGTTACAGAGCTCAGAATTGGTGTCTAAAGCCTTTGAATCACGAGAATAGTTTTTATGTTTACAATTTAGGAGGATTGGCTTTGGCGTATTTTTTGTGTGAATCAGTTAAAATGGTGGCGGTTCCACTAAAAAGTTCTAAGCAAACTGTCTAATTGTGGTAAAACTGTTAAAATACACAATGAGAGTTCCCAGAAATGATTAAGAACGTGTAATAAACATCTCAAGTACACGTAAATAGATTCTTACTACATTTACTGTCGAATTCAACACGGAGGTTTCCAGTGGAAAGCTGTGAAATGACGAAAATACTGGTAATGTTTATAAGTCCGGGTACTTCGGGTGGCGTTTTCACGGGACTGTGCTTTCAAATATTAAGAGTTCATGTTTACAGAGCTCAGAATTGGTGTCTAAAGCCTTGGAATGACGAGAATAGTTTTTATGTTTACAATTTAGGAGGATTGGCTTTGGCGTTTTTTTTGTGTGAATCAGTTAAAATGGCGGCGGTTCCAGTAAATACTTCTAAGCAAACTGTCTAATTGTGGTAAAACTGTTAAAATACACAATGAGAGTTCCCAGAAATGATTAAGAACGTGTAATAAACCCCTCAAGTACACGTAAATAGATTCTTACTACCTTTCCTGTCGAATTCAATCACGGAGGTTTCCCGTGGAAAGCTGTGAAATGACGAAAATACTGGTAATGTTTACAAGTCCGGGTACTTCGGGTGGCGTTTTCACGGGACTGGGCTTTCACTTATTAAGAGTTCATGCTTACAGAGCTCAGATTTGGTGTCTAAAGCCTTGGAATGACGAGAATAGTTTTTATGTTTACAATTTAGGAGGATTTGCTTTGTCGTTTCTTTATGTTAATCAGTTAAAATGGTGGCGGTTCCAGTAAACATTTCTCAGCAAACTGTCTAATTGTGGTAAAACTGTTAAAATACACAATGATAGTTCCCAGAAATGATTAAGAAAGTGTAATAAACATCTCAAGTACACGTTAATAGATTTTTACTACATTTACTGTCGAATTCAACACGGATGTTTCCAGTGGAAAGCTGTGAAATGACGAAAATACTGGTAATGTTTACAAGTACGGGTACTTCTGGTGGCGTTTTCACGGGACTGTGCTTTCAAATATTAAGAGTTCATGTTTACAGAGCTCAGAATTGGTGTCTAAAGCCTTTCAATCACGAGAATAGTTTTTGTGTTTACAATTTAGGAGGATTGGCTTTGGCGTTTTTTTTGTGTGAATCAGTTAAAATGGTGGCGGTTCCAGTAAATACTTCTAAGCAAACTGTCTAATTGTGGTAAAACTGTTAAAATACACAATGAGAGTTCCCAGAAATGATTAAGAACGTGTAATAAACCCCTCAAGTACACGTAAATAGATTCTTACTACATTTACTGTCGAATTCAATCACGGAGGTTTCCAGTGGAAAATACTGGTAATGTTTACAAGTCCGGGTACTTCGGGTGGCGTTTTCACGGGACTGTGCTTTCAATTATTACGAGTTCATGTTTACAGATCTCAGAATTGGTGTCTAAAGCCTTTGAATCACGAGAATAGTTTTTGTGTTTACAATTTAGGAGGATTGGCTTTGGCGTTTTTTTTGTGTGAATCAGTTAAAATGGTGGCGGTTCCAGTAAATACTTCTAAGCAAACTGTCTAATTGTGGTAAAACTGTTAAAATACACAATGAGAGTTCCCAGAAATGATTAAGAACGTGTAATAAACATCTCAAGTACACGTAAATAGATTCTTACTACATTTACTGTCGAATTCAACACGGAGGTTTCCAGTGGAAAGCTGTGAAATGACGAAAATACTGGTAATGTTTACAAGTACGGGTACTTCTGGTGGCGTTTTCACGGGACTGTGCTTTCAAATATTAAGAGTTCATGTTTACAGAGCTAAGAATTGGTGTCTAAAGCCTTTGAATCACGAGAATAGTTTTTGTGTTTACAATTTAGGAAGATTGGCTTTGGCGTTTTTTTTGTGTGAATCAGTTAAAATGGTGGCGGTTCCAGTAAGTACTTCTAAGCAAACTGTCTAATTGTGGTAAAACTGTTAAAATACACAATGAGAGTTCCCAGAAATGATTAAGAACGTGTAATAAACACCTCAAGTACACGTAAATAGATTCTTACTACATTTACTGTCGAATTCAATCACGGAGGTTTCCAGTGGAAAATACTGGTAATGTTTACAAGTCCGGGTACTTCGGGTGGCGTTTTCACGGGACTGTGCTTTCAATTATTACGAGTTCATGTTTACAGATCTCAGAATTGGTGTCTAAAGCCTTTGAATCACGAGAATAGTTTTTGTGTTTACAATTTAGGAGGATTGGCTTTGGCGTTTTTTTTGTGTGAATCAGTTAAAATGGCGGCGGTTCCAGTAAATACTTCTAAGCAAACTGTCTAATTGTGGTAAAACTGTTAAAATACACAATGATAGTTCCCAGAAATGATTAAGAATGTGTAATAAACACCTCAAGTACACGTAAATAGATTCTTACTACATTTACTGTCGAATTCAATCACGGAGGTTTCCAGTGGAAAGCTGTGAAATGACGAAAATACTGGTAATGTTTACAAGTACGGGTACTTCTGGTGGCGTTTTCACGGGACTGTGCTTTCAAATATTAAGAGTTCATGTTTACAGAGCTAAGAATTGGTGTCTAAAGCCTTTGAATCACGAGAATAGTTTTTGTGTTTACAATTTAGGAAGATTGGCTTTGGCGTTTTTTTTGTGTGAATCAGTTAAAATGGTGGCGGTTCCAGTAAGTACTTCTAAGCAAACTGTCTAATTGTGGTAAAACTGTTAAAATACACAATGAGAGTTCCCAGAAATGATTAAGAACGTGTAATAAACACCTCAAGTACACGTAAATAGATTCTTACTACATTTACTGTCGAATTCAATCACGGAGGTTTCCAGTGGAAAGCTGTGAAATGACGAAAATACTGGTAATGTTTACAAGTACGGGTACTTCTGGTGGCGTTTTCACGACTGTGCTTTCAATTATTAAGAGTTCATGTTTACAGAGCTCAGAATTGGTGTCTAAAGCCTTTGAATCACGAGAATAGTTTTTGTGTTTACAATTTAGGAGGATTGGCTTTGGCGTTTTTTTTTGTGTGAATCAGTTAAAATGGTGGCGGTTCCAGTAAACAGTTCTAAGAAAACAGTCTAATTGTGGTAAAACTGTTAAAATACACAATGATAGTTCCCAGAAATGATTAAGAACGTGTAATAAACACCTCAAGTACACGTAAATAGATTCTTACTACATTTACTGTCGAATTCAATCTCGGAGGTTTCCAGTGGAAAGCTGTGAAATGACGAAAATACTGGTAATGTTTACAAGTACGGGTACTTCTGGTGGCGTTTTCACGGGACTGTGCTTTCAAATATTAAGAGTTCATGTTTACAGAGCTCAGAATTGGTGTCTAAAGCCTTTGAATCACGAGAATAGTTTTTGTGTTTACAATTTAGGAGGATTGGCTTTGGCTTTTTTTTGTGTGAATCAGTTAAAATGGTGGCGGTTCCAGTAAATACTTCTAAGCAAACTGTCTAATTGTGGTAAAACTGTTAAAATACACAATGAGAGTTCCCAGAAATGATTAAGAACGTGTAATAAACCCCTCAAGTACACGTAAAGAGATTCTTACTACCTTTCCTGTCGAATTCAATCACGGAGGTTTCCCGTGGAAAGCTGTGAAATGACGAAAATACTGGTAATGTTTACAAGTCCGGGTACTTCGGGTGGCGTTTTCACGGGACTGGGCTTTCAAATATTAAGAGTTCATGTTTACAGAGCTCAGAATTGGTGTCTAAAGCCTTGGAATGACGAGAATAGTTTTTATGTTTACAATTTAGGAGGATTGGCTTTGGCGTTTTTTTTGTGTGAATCAGTTAAAATGGCGGCGGTTCCAGTAAATACTTCTAAGCAAACTGTCTAATTGTGGTAAAACTGTTAAAATACACAATGAGAGTTCCCAGAAATGATTAAGAACGTGTAATAAACATCTCAAGTACACGTAAATAGATTCTTGCTACATTTACTGTCGAATTCAATCACGGAGGTTTCCAGTGGAAAGCTGTGAAATGACGAAAATACTGATAATGTTTACAAGTTCGGGTACTTCTGGTGGCGTTTTCACGGGACTGTGCTTTCAAATATTAAGAGTTCATGTTTACAGAGCTCAGAATTGGTGTCTAAAGCCTTTGAATCACGAGAATAGTTTTTGTGTTTACAATTTAGGAGGATTGGCTTTGGCGTTTTTTTTTGTGTGAATCAGTTAAAATGGTGGCGGTTCCAGTAAACAGTTCTAAGAAAACAGTCTAATTGTGGTAAAACTGTTAAAATACACAATGATAGTTCCCAGAAATGATTAAGAACGTGTAATAAACACCTCAAGTACACGTAAATAGATTCTTACTACATTTACTGTCGAATTCAATCTCGGAGGTTTCCAGTGGAAAGCTGTGAAATGACGAAAATACTGGTAATGTTTACAAGTACGGGTACTTCTGGTGGCGTTTTCACGGGACTGTGCTTTCAAATATTAAGAGTTCATGTTTACAGAGCTCAGAATTGGTGTCTAAAGCCTTTGAATCACGAGAATAGTTTTTGTGTTTACAATTTAGGAGGATTGGCTTTGGCTTTTTTTTGTGTGAATCAGTTAAAATGGTGGCGGTTCCAGTAAATACTTCTAAGCAAACTGTCTAATTGTGGTAAAACTGTTAAAATACACAATGAGAGTTCCCAGAAATGATTAAGAACGTGTAATAAACCCCTCAAGTACACGTAAAGAGATTCTTACTACCTTTCCTGTCGAATTCAATCACGGAGGTTTCCCGTGGAAAGCTGTGAAATGACGAAAATACTGGTAATGTTTACAAGTCCGGGTACTTCGGGTGGCGTTTTCACGGGACTGGGCTTTCACTTATTAAGAGTTCATGTTTACAGAGCTCAGATTTGGTGTCTAAAGCCTTGGAATGACGAGAATAGTTTTTATGTTTACAATTTAGGAGGATTTGCTTTGTCGTTTCTTTATGTTAATCAGTTAAAATGGTGGCGGTTCCAGTAAACATTTCTAAGCAAACTGACTAATTGTGGTAAAACTGTTAAAATACACAATGATAGTTCCCAGAAATGATTAAGAAAGTGTAATAAACATCTCAAGTACACGTTAATAGATTTTTACTACATTTACTGTCGAATTCAACACGGATGTTTCCAGTGGAAAGCTGTGAAATGACGAAAATACTGGTAATGTTTACAAGTACGGGTACTTCTGGTGGCGTTTTCACGGGACTGTGCTTTCAAATATTAAGAGTTCATGTTTACAGAGCTCAGAATTGGTGTCTAAAGCCTTTCAATCACGAGAATAGTTTTTGTGTTTACAATTTAGGAGGATTGGCTTTGGCGTTTTTTTTGTGTGAATCAGTTAAAATGGTGGCGGTTCCAGTAAATACTTCTAAGCAAACTGTCTAATTGTGGTAAAACTGTTAAAATACACAATGAGAGTTCCCAGAAATGATTAAGAACGTGTAATAAACCCCTCAAGTACACGTAAATAGATTCTTACTACATTTACTGTCGAATTCAATCACGGAGGTTTCCAGTGGAAAATACTGGTAATGTTTACAAGTCCGGGTACTTCGGGTGGCGTTTTCACGGGACTGTGCTTTCAATTATTACGAGTTCATGTTTACAGAGCTCAGAATTGGTGTCTAAAGCCTTTGAATCACGAGAATAGTTTTTGTGTTTACAATTTAGGAGGATTGGCTTTGGCGTTTTTTTTGTGTGAATCAGTTAAAATGGTGGCGGTTCCAGTAAATACTTCTAAGCAAACTGTCTAATTGTGGTAAAACTGTTAAAATACACAATGAGAGTTCCCAGAAATGATTAAGAACGTGTAATAAACCCCTCAAGTACACGTAAATAGATTCTTACTACATTTACTGTCGAATTCAATCACGGAGGTTTCCAGTGGAAAATACTGGTAATGTTTACAAGTCCGGGTACTTCGGGTGGCGTTTTCACGGGACTGTGCTTTCAATTATTACGAGTTCATGTTTACAGATCTCAGAATTGGTGTCTAAAGCCTTTGAATCACGAGAATAGTTTTTGTGTTTACAATTTAGGAGGATTGGCTTTGGCGTTTTTTTTGTGTGAATCAGTTAAAATGGCGGCGGTTCCAGTAAATACTTCTAAGCAAACTGTCTAATTGTGGTAAAACTGTTAAAATACACAATGATAGTTCCCAGAAATGATTAAGAACGTGTAATAAACACCTCAAGTACACGTAAATAGATTCTTACTACATTTACTGTCGAATTCAATCACGGAGGTTTCCAGTGGAAAGCTGTGAAATGACGAAAATACTGGTAATGTTTACAAGTACGGGTACTTCTGGTGGCGTTTTCACGGGACTGTGCTTTCAAATATTAAGAGTTCATGTTTACAGAGCTAAGAATTGGTGTCTAAAGCCTTTGAATCACGAGAATAGTTTTTGTGTTTACAATTTAGGAAGATTGGCTTTGGCGTTTTTTTTGTGTGAATCAGTTAAAATGGTGGCGGTTCCAGTAAGTACTTCTAAGCAAACTGTCTAATTGTGGTAAAACTGTTAAAATACACAATGAGAGTTCCCAGAAATGATTAAGAACGTGTAATAAACACCTCAAGTACACGTAAATAGATTCTTACTACATTTACTGTCGAATTCAATCACGGAGGTTTCCAGTGGAAAGCTGTGAAATGACGAAAATACTGGTAATGTTTACAAGTACGGGTACTTCTGGTGGCGTTTTCACGGGACTGTGCTTTCAATTATTAAGAGTTCATGTTACAGAGCTCAGAATTGGTGTCTAAAGCCTTTGAATCACGAGAATAGTTTTTATGTTTACAATTTAGGAGGATTGGCTTTGGCGTATTTTTTGTGTGAATCAGTTAAAATGGTGGCGGTTCCACTAAAAAGTTCTAAGCAAACTGTCTAATTGTGGTAAAACTGTTAAAATACACAATGAGAGTTCCCAGAAATGATTAAGAACGTGTAATAAACATCTCAAGTACACGTAAATAGATTCTTACTACATTTACTGTCGAATTCAACACGGAGGTTTCCAGTGGAAAGCTGTGAAATGACGAAAATACTGGTAATGTTTACAAGTCCGGGTACTTCGGGTGGCGTTTTCACGGGACTGTGCTTTCAAATATTAAGAGTTCATGTTTACAGAGCTCAGAATTGGTGTCTAAAGCCTTGGAATGACGAGAATAGTTTTTATGTTTACAATTTAGGAGGATTGGCTTTGGCGTTTTTTTTGTGTGAATCAGTTAAAATGGCGGCGGTTCCAGTAAATACTTCTAAGCAAACTGTCTAATTGTGGTAAAACTGTTAAAATACACAATGAGAGTTCCCAGAAATGATTAAGAACGTGTAATAAACATCTCAAGTACACGTAAATAGATTCTTGCTACATTTACTGTCGAATTCAATCACGGAGGTTTCCAGTGGAAAGCTGTGAAATGACGAAAATACTGATAATGTTTACAAGTCCGGGTACTTCTGGTGGCGTTTTCACGGGACTGTGCTTTCAAATATTAAGAGTTCATGTTTACAGAGCTCAGAATTGGTGTCTAAAGCCTTTGAATCACGAGAATAGTTTTTGTGTTTACAATTTAGGAGGATTGGCTTTGGCGTTTTTTTTTGTGTGAATCAGTTAAAATGGTGGCGGTTCCAGTAAACAGTTCTAAGAAAACAGTCTAATTGTGGTAAAACTGTTAAAATACACAATGATAGTTCCCAGAAATGATTAAGAACGTGTAATAAACACCTCAAGTACACGTAAATAGATTCTTACTACATTTACTGTCGAATTCAATCTCGGAGGTTTCCAGTGGAAAGCTGTGAAATGACGAAAATACTGGTAATGTTTACAAGTACGGGTACTTCTGGTGGCGTTTTCACGGGACTGTGCTTTCAAATATTAAGAGTTCATGTTTACAGAGCTCAGAATTGGTGTCTAAAGCCTTTGAATCACGAGAATAGTTTTTGTGTTTACAATTTAGGAGGATTGGCTTTGGCTTTTTTTTGTGTGAATCAGTTAAAATGGTGGCGGTTCCAGTAAATACTTCTAAGCAAACTGTCTAATTGTGGTAAAACTGTTAAAATACACAATGAGAGTTCCCAGAAATGATTAAGAACGTGTAATAAACCCCTCAAGTACACGTAAAGAGATTCTTACTACCTTTCCTGTCGAATTCAATCACGGAGGTTTCCCGTGGAAAGCTGTGAAATGACGAAAATACTGGTAATGTTTACAAGTCCGGGTACTTCGGGTGGCGTTTTCACGGGACTGGGCTTTCAAATATTAAGAGTTCATGTTTACAGAGCTCAGAATTGGTGTCTAAAGCCTTGGAATGACGAGAATAGTTTTTATGTTTACAATTTAGGAGGATTGGCTTTGGCGTTTTTTTTGTGTGAATCAGTTAAAATGGCGGCGGTTCCAGTAAATACTTCTAAGCAAACTGTCTAATTGTGGTAAAACTGTTAAAATACACAATGAGAGTTCCCAGAAATGATTAAGAACGTGTAATAAACATCTCAAGTACACGTAAATAGATTCTTGCTACATTTACTGTCGAATTCAATCACGGAGGTTTCCAGTGGAAAGCTGTGAAATGACGAAAATACTGATAATGTTTACAAGTCCGGGTACTTCTGGTGGCGTTTTCACGGGACTGTGCTTTCAAATATTAAGAGTTCATGTTTACAGAGCTCAGAATTGGTGTCTAAAGCCTTTGAATCACGAGAATAGTTTTTGTGTTTACAATTTAGGAGGATTGGCTTTGGCGTTTTTTTTTGTGTGAATCAGTTAAAATGGTGGCGGTTCCAGTAAACAGTTCTAAGAAAACAGTCTAATTGTGGTAAAACTGTTAAAATACACAATGATAGTTCCCAGAAATGATTAAGAACGTGTAATAAACACCTCAAGTACACGTAAATAGATTCTTACTACATTTACTGTCGAATTCAATCTCGGAGGTTTCCAGTGGAAAGCTGTGAAATGACGAAAATACTGGTAATGTTTACAAGTACGGGTACTTCTGGTGGCGTTTTCACGGGACTGTGCTTTCAAATATTAAGAGTTCATGTTTACAGAGCTCAGAATTGGTGTCTAAAGCCTTTGAATCACGAGAATAGTTTTTGTGTTTACAATTTAGGAGGATTGGCTTTGGCTTTTTTTTGTGTGAATCAGTTAAAATGGTGGCGGTTCCAGTAAATACTTCTAAGCAAACTGTCTAATTGTGGTAAAACTGTTAAAATACACAATGAGAGTTCCCAGAAATGATTAAGAACGTGTAATAAACCCCTCAAGTACACGTAAAGAGATTCTTACTACCTTTCCTGTCGAATTCAATCACGGAGGTTTCCCGTGGAAAGCTGTGAAATGACGAAAATACTGGTAATGTTTACAAGTCCGGGTACTTCGGGTGGCGTTTTCACGGGACTGGGCTTTCACTTATTAAGAGTTCATGTTTACAGAGCTCAGATTTGGTGTCTAAAGCCTTGGAATGACGAGAATAGTTTTTATGTTTACAATTTAGGAGGATTTGCTTTGTCGTTTCTTTATGTTAATCAGTTAAAATGGTGGCGGTTCCAGTAAACATTTCTAAGCAAACTGACTAATTGTGGTAAAACTGTTAAAATACACAATGATAGTTCCCAGAAATGATTAAGAAAGTGTAATAAACATCTCAAGTACACGTTAATAGATTTTTACTACATTTACTGTCGAATTCAACACGGATGTTTCCAGTGGAAAGCTGTGAAATGACGTAAATACTGGTAATGTTTACAAGTACGGGTACTTCTGGTGGCGTTTTCACGGGACTGTGCTTTCAAATATTAAGAGTTCATGTTTACAGAGCTCAGAATTGGTGTCTAAAGCCTTTCAATCACGAGAATAGTTTTTGTGTTTACAATTTAGGAGGATTGGCTTTGGCGTTTTTTTTGTGTGAATCAGTTAAAATGGTGGCGGTTCCAGTAAATACTTCTAAGCAAACTGTCTAATTGTGGTAAAACTGTTAAAATACACAATGAGAGTTCCCAGAAATGATTAAGAACGTGTAATAAACACCTCAAGTACACGTAAATAGATTCTTACTACATTTACTGTCGAATTCAATCACGGAGGTTTCCAGTGGAAAATACTGGTAATGTTTACAAGTCCGGGTACTTCGGGTGGCGTTTTCACGGGACTGTGCTTTCAATTATTACGAGTTCATGTTTACAGAGCTCAGAATTGGTGTCTAAAGCCTTTGAATCACGAGAATAGTTTTTGTGTTTACAATTTAGGAGGATTGGCTTTGGCGTTTTTTTTGTGTGAATCAGTTAAAATGGTGGCGGTTCCAGTAAATACTTCTAAGCAAACTGTCTAATTGTGGTAAAACTGTTAAAATACACAATGAGAGTTCCCAGAAATGATTAAGAACGTGTAATAAACATCTCAAGTACACGTAAATAGATTCTTACTACATTTACTGTCGAATTCAACACGGAGGTTTCCAGTGGAAAGCTGTGAAATGACGAAAATACTGGTAATGTTTACAAGTACGGGTACTTCTGGTGGCGTTTTCACGGGACTGTGCTTTCAAATATTAAGAGTTCATGTTTACAGAGCTAAGAATTGGTGTCTAAAGCCTTTGAATCACGAGAATAGTTTTTGTGTTTACAATTTAGAAGGATTGGCTTTGGCGTTTTTTGTGTGTGAATCAGTTAAAATGGTGGCGGTTCCAGTAAATACTTCTAAGCAAACTGTCTAATTGTGGTAAAACTGTTAAAATACACAATGAGAGTTCCCAGAAATGATTAAGAACGTGTAATAAACACCTCAAGTACACGTAAATAGATTCTTACTACATTTACTGTCGAATTCAATCACGGAGGTTTCGAGTGGAAAGCTGTGAAATGACGAAAATACTGGTAATTTTTACAAGTACGGGTACTTCTGGTGGCGTTTTCACGGGACTGTGCTTTCAATTATTAAGAGTTCATGTTACAGAGCTCAGAATTGGTGTCTAAAGCCTTTGAATCACGAGAATAGTTTTTATGTTTACAATTTAGGAGGATTGGCTTTGGCGTATTTTTTGTGTGAATCAGTTAAAATGGTGGCGGTTCCACTAAAAAGTTCTAAGCAAACTGTCTAATTGTGGTAAAACTGTTAAAATACACAATGAGAGTTCCCAGAAATGATTAAGAACGTGTAATAAACACCTCAAGTACACGTAAATAGATTCTTACTACATTTACTGTCGAATTCAATCACGGAGGTTTCCAGTGGAAAATACTGGTAATGTTTACAAGTCCGGGTACTTCGGGTGGCGTTTTCACGGGACTGTGCTTTCAATTATTACGAGTTCATGTTTACAGAGCTCAGAATTGGTGTCTAAAGCCTTTGAATCACGAGAATAGTTTTTGTGTTTACAATTTAGGAGGATTGGCTTTGGCGTTTTTTTTGTGTGAATCAGTTAAAATGGTGGCGGTTCCAGTAAATACTTCTAAGCAAACTGTCTAATTGTGGTAAAACTGTTAAAATACACAATGAGAGTTCCCAGAAATGATTAAGAACGTTTAATAAACATCTCAAGTACACGTAAATAGATTCTTGCTACATTTACTGTCGAATTCAATCACGGAGGTTTCCAGTGGAAAGCTGTGAAATGACGAAAATACTGATAATGTTTACAAGTCCGGGTACTTCGGGTGGCGTTTTCACGGGACTGGGCTTTCACTTATTAAGAGTTCATGTTTACAGAGCTCAGATTTGGTGTCTAAAGCCTTGGAATGACGAGAATAGTTTTTATGTTTACAATTTAGGAGGATTTGCTTTGTCGTTTCTTTATGTTAATCAGTTAAAATGGTGGCGGTTCCAGTAAACATTTCTAAGCAAACTGTCTAATTGTGGTAAAACTGTTAAAATACACAATGATAGTTCCCAGAAATGATTAAGAAAGTGTAATAAACATCTCAAGTACACGTTAATAGATTTTTACTACATTTACTGTCGAATTCAACACGGATGTTTCCAGTGGAAAGCTGTGAAATGACGAAAATACTGGTAATGTTTACAAGTACGGGTACTTCTGGTGGCGTTTTCACGGGACTGTGCTTTCAAATATTAAGAGTTCATGTTTACAGAGCTCAGAATTGGTGTCTAAAGCCTTTCAATCACGAGAATAGTTTTTGTGTTTACAATTTAGGAGGATTGGCTTTGGCGTTTTTTGTGTGTGAATCAGTTAAAATGGTGGCGGTTCCAGTAAATACTTCTAAGCAAACTGTCTAATTGTGGTAAAACTGTTAAAATACACAATGAGAGTTCCCAGAAATGATTAAGAACGTGTAATAAACCCCTCAAGTACACGTAAATAGATTCTTACTACATTTACTGTCGAATTCAATCACGGAGGTTTCCAGTGGAAAATACTGGTAATGTTTACAAGTCCGGGTACTTCGGGTGGCGTTTTCACGGGACTGTGCTTTCAATTATTACGAGTTCATGTTTACAGAGCTCAGAATTGGTGTCTAAAGCCTTTGAATCACGAGAATAGTTTTTGTGTTTACAATTTAGGAGGATTGGCTTTGGCGTTTTTTTTGTGTGAATCAGTTAAAATGGTGGCGGTTCCAGTAAATACTTCTAAGCAAACTGTCTAATTGTGGTAAAACTGTTAAAATACACAATGAGAGTTCCCAGAAATGATTAAGAACGTGTAATAAACATCTCAAGTACACGTAAATAGATTCTTACTACATTTACTGTCGAATTCAACACGGAGGTTTCCAGTGGAAAGCTGTGAAATGACGAAAATACTGGTAATGTTTACAAGTACGGGTACTTCTGGTGGCGTTTTCACGGGACTGTGCTTTCAAATATTAAGAGTTCATGTTTACAGAGCTAAGAATTGGTGTCTAAAGCCTTTGAATCACGAGAATAGTTTTTGTGTTTACAATTTAGAAGGATTGGCTTTGGCGTTTTTTGTGTGTGAATCAGTTAAAATGGTGGCGGTTCCAGTAAATACTTCTAAGCAAACTGTCTAATTGTGGTAAAACTGTTAAAATACACAATGAGAGTTCCCAGAAATGATTAAGAACGTGTAATAAACACCTCAAGTACACGTAAATAGATTCTTACTACATTTACTGTCGAATTCAATCACGGAGGTTTCGAGTGGAAAGCTGTGAAATGACGAAAATACTGGTAATTTTTACAAGTACGGGTACTTCTGGTGGCGTTTTCACGGGACTGTGCTTTCAATTATTAAGAGTTCATGTTACAGAGCTCAGAATTGGTGTCTAAAGCCTTTGAATCACGAGAATAGTTTTTATGTTTACAATTTAGGAGGATTGGCTTTGGCGTATTTTTGGTGTGAATCAGTTAAAATGGTGGCGGTTCCACTAAAAAGTTCTAAGCAAACTGTCTAATTGTGGTAAAACTGTTAAAATACACAATGAGAGTTCCCAGAAATGATTAAGAACGTGTAATAAACACCTCAAGTACACGTAAATAGATTCTTACTACATTTACTGTCGAATTCAATCACGGAGGTTTCCAGTGGAAAATACTGGTAATGTTTACAAGTCCGGGTACTTCGGGTGGCGTTTTCACGGGACTGTGCTTTCAATTATTACGAGTTCATGTTTACAGAGCTCAGAATTGGTGTCTAAAGCCTTTGAATCACGAGAATAGTTTTTGTGTTTACAATTTAGGAGGATTGGCTTTGGCGTTTTTTTTGTGTGAATCAGTTAAAATGGTGGCGGTTCCAGTAAATACTTCTAAGCAAACTGTCTAATTGTGGTAAAACTGTTAAAATACACAATGAGAGTTCCCAGAAATGATTAAGAACGTTTAATAAACATCTCAAGTACACGTAAATAGATTCTTGCTACATTTACTGTCGAATTCAATCACGGAGGTTTCCAGTGGAAAGCTGTGAAATGACGAAAATACTGATAATGTTTACAAGTCCGGGTACTTCTGGTGGCGTTTTCACGGGACTGTGCTTTCAAATATTAAGAGTTCATGTTTACAGAGCTCAGAATTGGTGTCTAAAGCCTTTGAATCACGAGAATAGTTTTTGTGTTTACAATTTAGGAGGATTGGCTTTGGCGTTTTTTTTTGTGTGAATCAGTTAAAATGGTGGCGGTTCCAGTAAACAGTTCTAAGAAAACTGTCTAATTGTGGTAAAACTGTTAAAATACACAATGATAGTTCCCAGAAATGATTAAGAACGTGTAATAAACACCTCAAGTACACGTAAATAGATTCTTACTACATTTACTGTCGAATTCAATCACGGAGGTTTCCAGTGGAAAGCTGTGAAATGACGAAAATACTGGTAATGTTTACAAGTCCGGGTACTTCGGGTGGCGTTTTCACGGGACTGGGCTTTCACTTATTAAGAGTTCATGTTTACAGAGCTCAGATTTGGTGTCTAAAGCCTTGGAATGACGAGAATAGTTTTTATGTTTACAATTTAGGAGGATTTGCTTTGTCGTTTCTTTATGTTAATCAGTTAAAATGGTGGCGGTTCCAGTAAACATTTCTAAGCAAACTGTCTAATTGTGGTAAAACTGTTAAAATACACAATGATAGTTCCCAGAAATGATTAAGAAAGTGTAATAAACATCTCAAGTACACGTTAATAGATTTTTACTACATTTACTGTCGAATTCAACACGGATGTTTCCAGTGGAAAGCTGTGAAATGACGAAAATACTGGTAATGTTTACAAGTACGGGTACTTCTGGTGGCGTTTTCACGGGACTGTGCTTTCAAATATTAAGAGTTCATGTTTACAGAGCTCAGAATTGGTGTCTAAAGCCTTTCAATCACGAGAATAGTTTTTGTGTTTACAATTTAGGAGGATTGGCTTTGGCGTTTTTTTTGTGTGAATCAGTTAAAATGGTGGCGGTTCCAGTAAATACTTCTAAGCAAACTGTCTAATTGTGGTAAAACTGTTAAAATACAAAATGAGAGTTCCCAGAAATGATTAAGAACGTGTAATAAACATCTCAAGTACACGTAAATAGATTCTTACTACATTTACTGTCGAATTCAACACGGAGGTTTCCAGTGGAAAGCTGTGAAATGACGAAAATACTGGTAATGTTTACAAGTCCGGGTACTTCGGGTGGCGTTTTCACGGGACTGTGCTTTCAATTATTACGAGTTCATGTTTACAGAGCTCAGAATTGGTGTCTAAAGCCTTTGAATCACGAGAATAGTTTTTGTGTTTACAATTTAGGAGGATTGGCTTTGGCGTTTTTTTTGTGTGAATCAGTTAAAATGGTGGCGGTTCCAGTAAATACTTCTAAGCAAACTGTCTAATTGTGGTAAAACTGTTAAAATACACAATGAGAGTTCCCAGAAATGATTAAGAACGTGTAATAAACATCTCAAGTACACGTAAATAGATTCTTACTACATTTACTGTCAAATTCAATCACGGAGGTTTCCAGTGGAAAGCTGTGAAATGACGAAAATACTGGTAATGTTTACAAGTACGGGTACTTCTGGTGGCGTTTTCACGGGACTGTGCTTTCAAATATTAAGAATTCATGTTTACAGAGCTCAGAATTGGTGTCTAAAGCCTATGAATCACGAGAATAGTTTTTTTGTTTACAATTTAGGAGGATTGGCTTTGGCGTTTTTTTTGTGTGAATCAGTTAAATGGTGGCGGTTCCAGTAAATACTTCTAAGCAAACTGTCTAATTGTGGTAAAACTGTTAAAATACACAATGAGAGTTCCCAGAAATGATTAAGAACGTGTAATAAACATCTCAAGTACACGTAAATAGATTCTTACTACATTTACTGTCAAATTCAATCACGGAGGTTTCCAGTGGAAAGCTGTGAAATGACGAAAATACTGGTAATGTTTACAAGTACGGGTACTTCTGGTGGCGTTTTCACGGGACTGTGCTTTCAAATATTAAGAATTCATGTTTACAGAGCTCAGAATTGGTGTCTAAAGCCTTTGAATCACGAGAATAGTTTTTGTGTTTACAATTTAGGAGGATTGGCTTTGGCGTATTTTTTGTGTGAATCAGTTAAAATGGTGGCGGTTCCACTAAAAAGTTCTAAGCAAACTGTCTAATTGTGGTAAAACTGTTAAAATACACAATGATAGTTCCCAGAAATAATTAAGAACGTGTAATAAACACCTCAAGTACACGTAAATAGATTCTTACTACATTTACTGTCGAATTCAATCACGGAGGTTTCTAGTGGAAAATACTGGTAATGTTTACAAGTCCGGGTACTTCGGGTGGCGTTTTCACGGGACTGTGCTTTCAATTATTACGAGTTCATGTTTACAGAGCTCAGAATTGGTGTCTAAAGCCTTTGAATCACGAGAATAGTTTTTGTGTTTACAATTTAGGAGGATTGGCTTTGGCGTTTTTTTTGTGTGAATCAGTTAAAATGGTGGCGGTTCCAGTAAATACTTCTAAGCAAACTGTCTAATTGTGGTAAAACTGTTAAAATACACAATGAGAGTTCCCAGAAATGATTAAGAACGTGTAATAAACATCTCAAGTACACGTAAATAGATTCTTACTACATTTACTGTCGAATTCAACACGGAGGTTTCCAGTGGAAAGCTGTGAAATGACGAAAATACTGGTAATGTTTACAAGTACGGGTACTTCTGGTGGCGTTTTCACGGGACTGTGCTTTCAAATATTAAGAGTTCATGTTTACAGAGCTAAGAATTGGTGTCTAAAGCCTTTGAATCACGAGAATAGTTTTTGTGTTTACAATTTAGGAGGATTGGCTTTGGCGTTTTTTGTGTGTGAATCAGTTAAAATGGTGGCGGTTCCAGTAAATACTTCTAACCAAACTGTCTAATTGTGGTAAAACTGTTAAAATACACAATGAGAGTTCCCAGAAATGATTAAGAACGTGTAATAAACACCTCAAGTACACGTAAATAGATTCTTACTACATTTACTGTCGAATTCAATCACGGAGGTTTCCAGTGGAAAATACTGGTAATGTTTACAAGTCCGGGTACTTCGGGTGGCGTTTTCACGGGACTGTGCTTTCAATTATTACGAGTTCATGTTTACAGAGCTCAGAATTGGTGTCTAAAGCCTTTGAATCACGAGAATAGTTTTTGTGTTTACAATTTAGGAGGATTGGCTTTGGCGTTTTTTTTGTGTGAATCAGTTAAAATGGTGGCGGTTCCAGTAAATACTTCTAAGCAAACTGTCTAATTGTGGTAAAACTGTTAAAATACACAATGAGAGTTCCCAGAAATGATTAAGAACGTTTAATAAACATCTCAAGTACACGTAAATAGATTCTTGCTACATTTACTGTCGAATTCAATCACGGAGGTTTCCAGTGGAAAGCTGTGAAATGAAGAAAATACTGATAATGTTTACAAGTCCGGGTACTTCTGGTGGCGTTTTCACGGGACTGTGCTTTCAAATATTAAGAGTTCATGTTTACAGAGCTCAGAATTGGTGTCTAAAGCCTTTGAATCACGAGAATAGTTTTTGTGTTTACAATTTAGGAGGATTGGCTTTGGCGTTTTTTTTTGTGTGAATCAGTTAAAATGGTGGCGGTTCCAGTAAACATTTCTAAGCAAACTGTCTAATTGTGGTAAAACTGTTAAAATACACAATGATAGTTCCCAGAAATGATTAAGAAAGTGTAATAAACATCTCAAGTACACGTTAATAGATTTTTACTACATTTACTGTCGAATTCAACACGGATGTTTCCAGTGGAAAGCTGTGAAATGACGAAAATACTGGTAATGTTTACAAGTACGGGTACTTCTGGTGGCGTTTTCACGGGACTGTGCTTTCAGATATTAAGAGTTCATGTTTACAGA
This sequence comes from Myotis daubentonii, assembly GCF_963259705.1. Classification (NCBI taxonomy): domain Eukaryota; kingdom Metazoa; phylum Chordata; class Mammalia; order Chiroptera; family Vespertilionidae; genus Myotis; species Myotis daubentonii. The sequence goes on from NW_026775469.1 coordinate 119,497, forward strand.
GCTCAGAATTGGTGTCTAAAGCCTTTCAATCACGAGAATAGTTTTTGTGTTTACAATTTAGGAGGATTGGCTTTGGCGTTTTTTTTGTGTGAATCAGTTAAAATGGTGGCGGTTCCAGTAAATACTTCTAAGCAAACTGTCTAATTGTGGTAAAACTGTTAAAATACACAATGAGAGTTCCCAGAAATGATTAAGAACGTGTAATAAACACCTCAAGTACACGTAAATAGATTCTTACTACATTTACTGTCGAATTCAATCACGGAGGTTTCCAGTGGAAAATACTGGTAATGTTTACAAGTCCGGGTACTTCGGGTGGCGTTTTCACGGGACTGTGCTTTCAATTATTACGAGTTCATGTTTACAGAGCTCAGAATTGGTGTCTAAAGCCTTTGAATCACGAGAATAGTTTTTGTGTTTACAATTTAGGAGGATTGGCTTTGGCGTTTTTTTTGTGTGAATCAGTTAAAATGGTGGCGGTTCCAGTAAATACTTCTAAGCAAACTGTCTAATTGTGGTAAAACTGTTAAAATACACAATGAGAGTTCCCAGAAATGATTAAGAACGTGTAATAAACATCTCAAGTACACGTAAATAGATTCTTACTACATTTACTGTCGAATTCAACACGGAGGTTTCCAGTGGAAAGCTGTGAAATGACGAAAATACTGGTAATGTTTACAAGTACGGGTACTTCTGGTGGCGTTTTCACGGGACTGTGCTTTCAATTATTAAGAGTTCATGTTACAGAGCTCAGAATTGGTGTCTAAAGCCTTTGAATCACGAGAATAGTTTTTATGTTTACAATTTAGGAGGATTGGCTTTGGCGTATTTTTTGTGTGAATCAGTTAAAATGGTGGCGGTTCCACTAAAAAGTTCTAAGCAAACTGTCTAATTGTGGTAAAACTGTTAAAATACACAATGAGAGTTCCCAGAAATGATTAAGAACGTGTAATAAACATCTCAAGTACACGTAAATAGATTCTTACTACATTTACTGTCGAATTCAACACGGAGGTTTCCAGTGGAAAGCTGTGAAATGACGAAAATACTGGTAATGTTTACAAGTCCGGGTACTTCGGGTGGCGTTTTCACGGGACTGTGCTTTCAAATATTACGAGTTCATGTTTACAGAGCTCAGAATTGGTGTCTAAAGCCTTGGAATGACGAGAATAGTTTTTATGTTTACAATTTAGGAGGATTGGCTTTGGCGTTTTTTTTGTGTGAATCAGTTAAAATGGCGGCGGTTCCAGTAAATACTTCTAAGCAAACTGTCTAATTGTGGTAAAACTGTTAAAATACACAATGAGAGTTCCCAGAAATGATTAAGAACGTGTAATAAACATCTCAAGTACACGTAAATAGATTCTTGCTACATTTACTGTCGAATTCAATCACGGTGGTTTCCAGTGGAAAGCTGTGAAATGACGAAAATACTGATAATGTTTACAAGTCCGGGTACTTCTGGTGGCGTTTTCACGGGACTGTGCTTTCAAATATTAAGAGTTCATGTTTACAGAATTAGAATTGGTGTCTAAAGCCTTTGAATCACGAGAATAGTTTTTGTGTTTACAATTTAGGAGGATTGGCTTTGGCGTTTTTTTGTGTGAATCAGTTAAAATGGTGGCGGTTCCAGTAAACAGTTCTAAGAAAACTGTCTAATTGTGGTAAAACTGTTAAAATACACAATGAGAGTTCCCAGAAATGATTAAGAACGTGTAATAAACACCTCAAGTACACGTAAATAGATTCTTACTACATTTACTGTCGAATTCAATCACGGAGGTTTCCAGTGGAAAGCTGTGAAATGACGAAAATACTGGTAATGTTTACAAGTACGGGTACTTCTGGTGGCGTTTTCACGGGACTGTGCTTTCAATTATTAAGAGTTCATGTTTACAGAGCTCAGAATTTGTGTCTAAAGCCTTTGAATCACGAGAATAGTTTTTATGTTTACAATTTAGGAGGATTGGCTTTGGCATATTTTTTGTGTGAATCAGTTAAAATGGTGGCGGTTCCACTAAAAAGTTCTAAGCAAACTGTCTAATTGTGGTAAAACTGTTAAAATACACAATGATAGTTCCCAGAAATGATTAAGAACGTGTAATAAACCCCTCAAGTACACGTAAATAGATTCTTACTACCTTTCCTGTCGAATTCAATCACGGAGGTTTCCAGTGGAAAATACTGGTAATGTTTACAAGTCCGGGTACTTCGGGTGGCGTTTTCACGGGACTGTGCTTTCAATTATTACGAGTTCATGTTTACAGAGCTCAGAATTGGTGTCTAAAGCCTTTGAATCACGAGAATAGTTTTTGTGTTTACAATTTAGGAGGATTGGCTTTGGCGTTTTTTTTGTGTGAATCAGTTAAAATGGTGGCGGTTCCAGTAAATACTTCTAAGCAAACTGTCTAATTGTGGTAAAACTGTTAAAATACACAATGAGAGTTCCCAGAAATGATTAAGAACGTGTAATAAACATCTCAAGTACACGTAAATAGATTCTTACTACATTTACTGTCAAATTCAATCACGGAGGTTTCCAGTGGAAAGCTGTGAAATGACGAAAATACTGGTAATGTTTACAAGTACGGGTACTTCTGGTGGCGTTTTCACGGGACTGTGCTTTCAAATATTAAGAATTCATGTTTACAGAGCTCAGAATTGGTGTCTAAAGCCTTTGAATCACGAGAATAGTTTTTGTGTTTACAATTTTGGAGGATTGGCTTTGGCGTATTTTTTGTGTGAATCAGTTAAAATGGTGGCGGTTCCACTAAAAAGTTCTAAGCAAACTGTCTAATTGTGGTAAAACTGTTAAAATACACAATGATAGTTCCCAGAAATAATTAAGAACGTGTAATAAACACCTCAAGTACACGTAAATAGATTCTTACTACATTTACTGTCGAATTCAATCACGGAGGTTTCCAGTGGAAAATACTGGTAATGTTTACAAGTCCGGGTACTTCTGGTGGCGTTTTCACGGGACTGTGCTTTCAAATATTAAGAGTTCATGTTTACAGAGCTCAGAATTGGTGTCTAAAGCCTTTGAATCACGAGAATAGTTTTTGTGTTTACAATTTAGGAGGATTGGCTTTGGCGTTTTTTTTGTGTGAATCAGTTAAAATGGTGGCGGTTCCAGTAAATACTTCTAAGCAAACTGTCTAATTGTGGTAAAACTGTTAAAATACACAATGAGAGTTCCCAGAAATGATTAAGAACGTGTAATAAACACCTCAAGTACACGTAAATAGATTCTTACTACATTTACTGTCGAATTCAATCACGGAGGTTTCGAGTGGAAAGCTGTGAAATGACGAAAATACTGGTAATTTTTACAAGTACGGGTACTTCTGGTGGCGTTTTCACGGGACTGTGCTTTCAATTATTAAGAGTTCATGTTACAGAGCTCAGAATTGGTGTCTAAAGCCTTTGAATCACGAGAATAGTTTTTATGTTTACAATTTAGGAGGATTGGCTTTGGCGTATTTTTTGTGTGAATCAGTTAAAATGGTGGTGGTTCCACTAAAAAGTTCTAAGCAAACTGTCTAATTGTGGTAAAACTGTTAAAATACACAATGAGAGTTCCCAGAAATGATTAAGAACGTGTAATAAACATCTCAAGTACACGTAAATAGATTCTTACTACATTTACTGTCGAATTCAACACGGAGGTTTCCAGTGGAAAGCTGTGAAATGACGAAAATACTGGTAATGTTTACAAGTCCGGGTACTTCGGGTGGCATTTTCACGGGACTGTGCTTTCAAATATTAAGAGTTCATGTTTACAGAGCTCAGAATTGGTGTCTAAAGCCTTGGAATGACGAGAATAGTTTTTATGTTTACAATTTAGGAGGATTGGCTTTGGCGTTTTTTTTGTGTGAATCAGTTAAAATGGCGGCGGTTCCAGTAAATACTTCTAAGCAAACTGTCTAATTGTGGTAAAACTGTTAAAATACACAATGAGAGTTCCCAGAAATGATTAAGAACGTGTAATAAACATCTCAAGTACACGTAAATAGATTCTTGCTACATTTACTGTCGAATTCAATCACGGAGGTTTCCAGTGGAAAGCTGTGAAATGAAGAAAATACTGATAATGTTTACAAGTCCGGGTACTTCTGGTGGCGTTTTCACGGGACTGTGCTTTCAAATATTAAGAGTTCATGTTTACAGAGCTCAGAATTGGTGTCTAAAGCCTTTGAATCACGAGAATAGTTTTTGTGTTTACAATTTAGGAGGATTGGCTTTGGCGTTTTTTTTTGTGTGAATCAGTTAAAATGGTGGCGGTTCCAGTAAACAATTCTAAGAAAACTGTCTAATTGTGGTAAAACTGTTAAAATACACAATGATAGTTCCCAGAAATGATTAAGAACGTGTAATAAACACCTCAAGTACACGTAAATAGATTCTTGCTACATTTACTGTCGAATTCAATCACGGAGGTTTCCAGTGGAAAGCTGTGAAATGACGAAAATACTGATAATGTTTACAAGTCCGGGTACTTCTGGTGGCGTTTTCACGGGACTGTGCTTTCAAATATTAAGAGTTCATGTTTACAGAATTAGAATTGGTGTCTAAAGCCTTTGAATCACGAGAATAGTTTTTGTGTTTACAATTTAGGAGGATTGGCTTTGGCGTTTTTTTGTGTGAATCAGTTAAAATGGTGGCGGTTCCAGTAAACAGTTCTAAGAAAACTGTCTAATTGTGGTAAAACTGTTAAAATACACAATGAGAGTTCCCAGAAATGATTAAGAACGTGTAATAAACACCTCAAGTACACGTAAATAGATTCTTACTACATTTACTGTCGAATTCAATCACGGAGGTTTCCAGTGGAAAGCTGTGAAATGACGAAAATACTGGTAATGTTTACAAGTACGGGTACTTCTGGTGGCGTTTTCACGGGACTGTGCTTTCAATTATTAAGAGTTCATGTTTACAGAGCTCAGAATTTGTGTCTAAAGCCTTTGAATCACGAGAATAGTTTTTATGTTTACAATTTAGGAGGATTGGCTTTGGCATATTTTTTGTGTGAATCAGTTAAAATGGTGGCGGTTCCACTAAAAAGTTCTAAGCAAACTGTCTAATTGTGGTAAAACTGTTAAAATACACAATGAGAGTTCCCAGAAATGATTAAGAACGTGTAATAAACCCCTCAAGTACACGTAAATAGATTCTTACTACCTTTCCTGTCGAATTCAATCACGGAGGTTTCCAGTGGAAAATACTGGTAATGTTTACAAGTCCGGGTACTTCGGGTGGCGTTTTCACGGGACTGTGCTTTCAATTATTACGAGTTCATGTTTACAGAGCTCAGAATTGGTGTCTAAAGCCTTTGAATCACGAGAATAGTTTTTGTGTTTACAATTTAGGAGGATTGGCTTTGGCGTTTTTTTTGTGTGAATCAGTTAAAATGGTGGCGGTTCCAGTAAATACTTCTAAGCAAACTGTCTAATTGTGGTAAAACTGTTAAAATACACAATGAGAGTTCCCAGAAATGATTAAGAACGTGTAATAAACATCTCAAGTACACGTAAATAGATTCTTACTACATTTACTGTCAAATTCAATCACGGAGGTTTCCAGTGGAAAGCTGTGAAATGACGAAAATACTGGTAATGTTTACAAGTACGGGTACTTCTGGTGGCGTTTTCACGGGACTGTGCTTTCAAATATTAAGAATTCATGTTTACAGAGCTCAGAATTGGTGTCTAAAGCCTTTGAATCACGAGAATAGTTTTTGTGTTTACAATTTAGGAGGATTGGCTTTGGCGTATTTTTTGTGTGAATCAGTTAAAATGGTGGCGGTTCCACTAAAAAGTTCTAAGCAAACTGTCTAATTGTGGTAAAACTGTTAAAATACACAATGATAGTTCCCAGAAATAATTAAGAACGTGTAATAAACACCTCAAGTACACGTAAATAGATTCTTACTACATTTACTGTCGAATTCAATCACGGAGGTTTCCAGTGGAAAATACCGGTAATGTTTACAAGTCCGGGTACTTCTGGTGGCGTTTTCACGGGACTGTGCTTTCAAATATTAAGAGTTCATGTTTACAGAGCTCAGAATTGGTGTCTAAAGCCTTTGAATCACGAGAATAGTTTTTGTGTTTACAATTTAGGAGGATTGGCTTTGGCGTTTTTTTTGTGTGAATCAGTTAAAATGGTGGCGGTTCCAGTAAATACTTCTAAGCAAACTGTCTAATTGTGGTAAAACTGTTAAAATACACAATGAGAGTTCCCAGAAATGATTAAGAACGTGTAATAAACACCTCAAGTACACGTAAATAGATTCTTACTACATTTACTGTCGAATTCAATCACGGAGGTTTCGAGTGGAAAGCTGTGAAATGACGAAAATACTGGTAATTTTTACAAGTACGGGTACTTCTGGTGGCGTTTTCACGGGACTGTGCTTTCAATTATTAAGAGTTCATGTTACAGAGCTCAGAATTGGTGTCTAAAGCCTTTGAATCACGAGAATAGTTTTTATGTTTACAATTTAGGAGGATTGGCTTTGGCGTATTTTTTGTGTGAATCAGTTAAAATGGTGGTGGTTCCACTAAAAAGTTCTAAGCAAACTGTCTAATTGTGGTAAAACTGTTAAAATACACAATGAGAGTTCCCAGAAATGATTAAGAACGTGTAATAAACATCTCAAGTACACGTAAATAGATTCTTACTACATTTACTGTCGAATTCAACACGGAGGTTTCCAGTGGAAAGCTGTGAAAAGACGAAAATACTGGTAATGTTTACAAGTCCGGGTACTTCGGGTGGCATTTTCACGGGACTGTGCTTTCAAATATTAAGAGTTCATGTTTACAGAGCTCAGAATTGGTGTCTAAAGCCTTGGAATGACGAGAATAGTTTTTATGTTTACAATTTAGGAGGATTGGCTTTGGCGTTTTTTTTGTGTGAATCAGTTAAAATGGCGGCGGTTCCAGTAAATACTTCTAAGCAAACTGTCTAATTGTGGTAAAACTGTTAAAATACACAATGAGAGTTCCCAGAAATGATTAAGAACGTGTAATAAACATCTCAAGTACACGTAAATAGATTCTTGCTACATTTACTGTCGAATTCAATCACGGAGGTTTCCAGTGGAAAGCTGTGAAATGACGAAAATACTGATAATGTTTACAAGTCCGGGTACTTCTGGTGGCGTTTTCACGGGACTGTGCTTTCAAATATTAAGGGTTCATGTTTACAGAGCTCAGAATTGGTGTCTAAAGCCTTTGAATCACGAGAATAGTTTTTGTGTTTACAATTTAGGAGGATTGGCTTTGGCGTTTTTTTTTGTGTGAATCAGTTAAAATGGTGGCGGTTCCAGTAAACAATTCTAAGAAAACTGTCTAATTGTGGTAAAACTGTTAAAATACACAATGATAGTTCCCAGAAATGATTAAGAACGTGTAATAAACACCTCAAGTACACGTAAATAGATTCTTGCTACATTTACTGTCGAATTCAATCACGGAGGTTTCCAGTGGAAAGCTGTGAAATGACGAAAATACTGATAATGTTTACAAGTCCGGGTACTTCTGGTGGCGTTTTCACGGGACTGTGCTTTCAAATATTAAGAGTTCATGTTTACAGAATTAGAATTGGTGTCTAAAGCCTTTGAATCACGAGAATAGTTTTTGTGTTTACAATTTAGGAGGATTGGCTTTGGCGTTTTTTTTGTGTGAATCAGTTAAAATGGCGGCGGTTCCAGTAAATACTTCTAAGCAAACTGTCTAATTGTGGTAAAACTGTTAAAATACACAATGAGAGTTCCCAGAAATGATTAAGAACGTGTAATAAACATCTCAAGTACACGTAAATAGATTCTTACTACATTTACTGTCGAATTCAACACGGAGGTTTCCAGTGGAAAGCTGTGAAATGACGAAAATACTGGTAATGTTTACAAGTCCGGGTACTTCGGGTGGCATTTTCACGGGACTGTGCTTTCAAATATTAAGAGTTCATGTTTACAGAGCTCAGAATTGGTGTCTAAAGCCTTGGAATGACGAGAATAGTTTTTATGTTTACAATTTAGGAGGATTGGCTTTGGCGTTTTTTTTGTGTGAATCAGTTAAAATGGCGGCGGTTCCAGTAAATACTTCTAAGCAAACTGTCTAATTGTGGTAAAACTGTTAAAATACACAATGAGAGTTCCCAGAAATGATTAAGAACGTGTAATAAACATCTCAAGTACACGTAAATAGATTCTTGCTACATTTACTGTCGAATTCAATCACGGAGGTTTCCAGTGGAAAGCTGTGAAATGACGAAAATACTGATAATGTTTACAAGTCCGGGTACTTCTGGTGGCGTTTTCACGGGACTGTGCTTTCAAATATTAAGAGTTCATGTTTACAGAGCTCAGAATTGGTGTCTAAAGCCTTTGAATCACGAGAATAGTTTTTGTGTTTACAATTTAGGAGGATTGGCTTTGGCGTTTTTTTTTGTGTGAATCAGTTAAAATGGTGGCGGTTCCAGTAAACAGTTCT
>NW_026775470.1:300000-377000 GCF_963259705.1 Myotis daubentonii
CGAGGATATTGTTTCTCTTTACAATTAAGGAGGATTGGCTTTGGCGTTTTTTGGTGTGAATCAGTTAAAATGATGACGATTCTGGTAAATACTTCTAAGCAAACTGTCTAATTTTGGTAAAACTGTTAAAATACACAATGATAGTTCCCAGAAATGATTAAGAACGTGTAAGAAACACCTGAAGTACACCTAAATACATTCTTACTATGTTTACTGTCATATTCTATCACGGAGGTTTCCAGTGGAAAGCTGTGAAATGACGAAAATACTGGTAATATTTACGTCTCCAGGTACTTACGGTGGCGTTTTCACGGGACTGTGCTTTGAAATATTAAGACTTCATGCTTACAGAGCTCAGAATTGGTGTCTAACGCCTTTTAATGACGAGAATAATGTTTCTGTTTACAATTAAGGAGGATTGGCTTTGGCGTTTTTTTGTGTGAATCAGTTAAAATGGTGACGATTCCGGTAAATACTTCTAAGCAAATGTCTAATTTTGGTAAAACTGTTAAAATACACAATGATAGTTCCCAGAAATGACTAAGAACGTGTAAGAAACACCTCAAGTACACGTAAATAGAGTCTTACTACATTTATTGTCTCATTCAGTCACGGAGGTTTCCAGTGGAAAGCTGTGAAATGACGCAAATACTGGTAATATTTACATCTCCGGGTACTTCCGGTTGCGTTTTCATGGGACTGTGCTTTGAAATATTAAGAGTTCATGCTTACAGAGCTCAGAATTGGTGTCTGAAGCCTTGGAATGATGAGAATATTGTTTCTCTTTACAATTTAGGAGGATTGGCTTTGGCGTTTTTTTGTGTGAATCAGTTAACATGATGACGATTCTGGTAAATACTTCTAAGCAAACTGTATAATTTTGGTAAAACTGTTAAAATACACAATGATAGTTCCCAGAAATGATTAAGAACGTGTAAAAAACACCTCAAGTACACCTAAATACATTCTTACTATGTTTACTGTCATATTCAATCACGGAGGTTTCCAGTGGAAAGCTGTGAAATGACGAAAATACTGGTAATATTTACGTCTCCGGGTACTTCCGGTGGCGTTTTCACGGGACTGTGCTTGAAATATTAAGACTTCATGCTTACAGAGCTCAGAATTGGTGTCTAAAGCCTTGGAATGATGAGAATAGTGTTTATGTTTACAATTAAGGAGGATTGGCTTTTGCGTTTTTTTTGTGTGAATCAGTTAAAATGGTGACGATTCTGGTAAATACTTCTAAGCAAACTGTCTAATTTTGGTAAAACTGTTAAAATACACAATGATAGTTCCCAGAAATGACTAAGAACGTGTAAGAAACACCTCAAGTACACGTAAATAGAGTCTTACTACATATAATGTCGTATTCAGTCACGGAGGTTTCCAGTGGAAAGCTGTGAAATGACGCAAATACTGGTAATATTTACGTCTCCGGGTACTTCCGGTGGCGTTTTCACGGGACTGTGCTTTGAGAAATTAAGAGTTCATGCTTACAGAGCTCAGAATTGGTGTCTGAAGCCTTGGAATGAAGAGAATATTGTTTCTCTTTACAATTAAGGAGGATTGGCTTTGGCGTTTTTTTGTGTGAATCAGTTAAAATGATGACGATTCTGGTAAATACTTCTAAGCAAACTGTCTAATTTTGGTAAAACTGTTAAAATACACAATGATAGTTCCCAGAAATGATTAAGAACGTGTAAGAAACACCTCAAGTACACCTAAATACATTCTTACTATGTTTACTCTCATATTCAATCACGGAGGTTTCCAGTGGAAAGCTGTGAAATGACGAAAATACTGGTAATATTTACGTCTCCGGGTACTTCCGGTGGCGTTTTCACGGGACTGTGCTTTGAAAAATTAAGAGTTCATGCTTACAGAGCTCAGAATTGGTGTCTAAAGCCTTGGAATGATGAGAATAGTGTTTATGTTTACAATTAAGGAGGATTGGCTTTTGCGTTTTTTTTGTCTGAATCAGTTAAAATGGTGACGATTCCGGTAAATACTTCTAAGCAAACTGTCTAATTTTGGTAAAACTGTTAAAATACACAATGATAGTTCCCAGAAATGACTAAGAACGTATAAGAAACACCTCAAGTACACGTAAATAGAGTCTTACTACATTTAATGTCGTATTCAGTCACGGAGGTTTCCAGTGGAAAGCTGTGAAATGACGCAAATACTGGTAATATTTACGTCTCCGGGTACTTCCGGTGGCGTTTTCATGGGACTGTGCTTTGAAATATTAAGAGTTCATGCTTACAGAGCTCAGAATTGGTGTCTAAAGCCTTGGAATGACGAGGATATTGTTTCTCTTTACAATTAAGGAGGATTGGCTTTGGCGTTTTTTTGTGTGAATCAGTTAAAATGATGACGATTCTGGTAAATACTTCTAAGCAAACTGTCTAATTTTGGTAAAACTGTTAAAATACACAATGATAGTTCCCAGAAATGATTAAGAACGTGTAAGAAACACCTCAAGTACACCTAAATACATTCTTACTATGTTTACTCTCATATTCAATCACGGAGGTTTCCAGTGGAAACCTGTGAAATGACGAAAATACTGGTAATATTTACGTCTCCGGGTACTTCCGGTGGCGTTTTCACGGGACTGTGCTTTGAAATATTAAGAGTTCATGCTTACAGAGCTCAGAATTGGTGTCTAAAGCCTTGGAATGACGAGGATATTGTTTCTCTTTACAATTAAGGAGGATTGGCTTTGGCGTTTTTTGGTGTGAATCAGTTAAAATGATGACGATTCTGGTAAATACTTCTAAGCAAACTGTCTAATTTTGGTAAAACTGTTAAAATACACAATGATAGTTCCCAGAAATGATTAAGAACGTGTAAGAAACACCTGAAGTACACCTAAATACATTCTTACTATGTTTACTGTCATATTCTATCACGGAGGTTTCCAGTGGAAAGCTGTGAAATGACGAAAATACTGGTAATATTTACGTCTCCAGGTACTTACGGTGGCGTTTTCACGGGACTGTGCTTTGAAATATTAAGACTTCATGCTTACAGAGCTCAGAATTGGTGTCTAACGCCTTTTAATGACGAGAATAATGTTTCTGTTTACAATTAAGGAGGATTGGCTTTGGCGTTTTTTTGTGTGAATCAGTTAAAATGGTGACGATTCCGGTAAATACTTCTAAGCAAATGTCTAATTTTGGTAAAACTGTTAAAATACACAATGATAGTTCCCAGAAATGACTAAGAACGTGTAAGAAACACCTCAAGTACACGTAAATAGAGTCTTACTACATTTATTGTCTCATTCAGTCACGGAGGTTTCCAGTGGAAAGCTGTGAAATGACGCAAATACTGGTAATATTTACATCTCCGGGTACTTCCGGTTGCGTTTTCATGGGACTGTGCTTTGAAATATTAAGAGTTCATGCTTACAGAGCTCAGAATTGGTGTCTGAAGCCTTGGAATGATGAGAATATTGTTTCTCTTTACAATTTAGGAGGATTGGCTTTGGCGTTTTTTTGTGTGAATCAGTTAACATGATGACGATTCTGGTAAATACTTCTAAGCAAACTGTATAATTTTGGTAAAACTGTTAAAATACACAATGATAGTTCCCAGAAATGATTAAGAACGTGTAAAAAACACCTCAAGTACACCTAAATACATTCTTACTATGTTTACTGTCATATTCAATCACGGAGGTTTCCAGTGGAAAGCTGTGAAATGACGAAAATACTGGTAATATTTACGTCTCCGGGTACTTCCGGTGGCGTTTTCACGGGACTGTGCTTGAAATATTAAGACTTCATGCTTACAGAGCTCAGAATTGGTGTCTAAAGCCTTGGAATGACGAGAATAGTGTTTATGTTTACAATTAAGGAGGATTGGCTTTTGCGTTTTTTTTGTGTGAATCAGTTAAAATGGTGACGATTCCGGTAAATACTTCTAAGCAAACTGTCTAATTTTGGTAAAACTGTTAAAATACACAATGATAGTTCCCAGAAATGACTAAGAACGTGTAAGAAACACCTCAAGTACACGTAAATAGAGTCTTACTACATATAATGTCGTATTCAGTCACGGAGGTTTCCAGTGGAAAGCTGTGAAATGACGCAAATACTGGTAATATTTACGTCTCCGGGTACTTCCGGTGGCGTTTTCACGGGACTGTGCTTTGAGAAATTAAGAGTTCATGCTTACAGAGCTCAGAATTGGTGTCTGAAGCCTTGGAATGAAGAGAATATTGTTTCTCTTTACAATTAAGGAGGATTGGCTTTGGCGTTTTTTTGTGTGAATCAGTTAAAATGATGACGATTCTGGTAAATACTTCTAAGCAAACTGTCTAATTTTGGTAAAACTGTTAAAATACACAATGATAGTTCCCAGAAATGATTAAGAACGTGTAAGAAACACCTCAAGTACACCTAAATACATTCTTACTATGTTTACTCTCATATTCAATCACGGAGGTTTCCAGTGGAAAGCTGTGAAATGACGAAAATACTGGTAATATTTACGTCTCCGGGTACTTCCGGTGGCGTTTTCACGGGACTGTGCTTTGAAAAATTAAGAGTTCATGCTTACAGAGCTCAGAATTGGTGTCTAAAGCCTTGGAATGATGAGAATAGTGTTTATGTTTACAATTAAGGAGGATTGGCTTTTGCGTTTTTTTTGTCTGAATCAGTTAAAATGGTGACGATTCCGGTAAATACTTCTAAGCAAACTGTCTAATTTTGGTAAAACTGTTAAAATACACAATGATAGTTCCCAGAAATGACTAAGAACGTATAAGAAACACCTCAAGTACACGTAAATAGAGTCTTACTACATTTAATGTCGTATTCAGTCACGGAGGTTTCCAGTGGAAAGCTGTGAAATGACGCAAATACTGGTAATATTTACGTCTCCGGGTACTTCCGGTGGCGTTTTCATGGGACTGTGCTTTGAAATATTAAGAGTTCATGCTTACAGAGCTCAGAATTGGTGTCTAAAGCCTTGGAATGACGAGGATATTGTTTCTCTTTACAATTAAGGAGGATTGGCTTTGGCGTTTTTTTGTGTGAATCAGTTAAAATGATGACGATTCTGGTAAATACTTCTAAGCAAACTGTCTAATTTTGGTAAAACTGTTAAAATACACAATGATAGTTCCCAGAAATGATTAAGAACGTGTAAGAAACACCTCAAGTACACCTAAATACATTCTTACTATGTTTACTCTCATATTCAATCACGGAGGTTTCCAGTGGAAACCTGTGAAATGACGAAAATACTGGTAATATTTACGTCTCCGGGTACTTCCGGTGGCGTTTTCACGGGACTGTGCTTTGAAATATTAAGAGTTCATGCTTACAGAGCTCAGAATTGGTGTCTAAAGCCTTGGAATGACGAGGATATTGTTTCTCTTTACAATTAAGGAGGATTGGCTTTGGCGTTTTTTGGTGTGAATCAGTTAAAATGATGACGATTCTGGTAAATACTTCTAAGCAAACTGTCTAATTTTGGTAAAACTGTTAAAATACACAATGATAGTTCCCAGAAATGATTAAGAACGTGTAAGAAACACCTGAAGTACACCTAAATACATTCTTACTATGTTTACTGTCATATTCTATCACGGAGGTTTCCAGTGGAAAGCTGTGAAATGACGAAAATACTGGTAATATTTACGTCTCCAGGTACTTACGGTGGCGTTTTCACGGGACTGTGCTTTGAAATATTAAGACTTCATGCTTACAGAGCTCAGAATTGGTGTCTAACGCCTTTTAATGACGAGAATAATGTTTCTGTTTACAATTAAGGAGGATTGGCTTTGGCGTTTTTTTGTGTGAATCAGTTAAAATGGTGACGATTCCGGTAAATACTTCTAAGCAAATGTCTAATTTTGGTAAAACTGTTAAAATACACAATGATAGTTCCCAGAAATGACTAAGAACGTGTAAGAAACACCTCAAGTACACGTAAATAGAGTCTTACTACATTTATTGTCTCATTCAGTCACGGAGGTTTCCAGTGGAAAGCTGTGAAATGACGCAAATACTGGTAATATTTACATCTCCGGGTACTTCCGGTTGCGTTTTCATGGGACTGTGCTTTGAAATATTAAGAGTTCATGCTTACAGAGCTCAGAATTGGTGTCTGAAGCCTTGGAATGATGAGAATATTGTTTCTCTTTACAATTTAGGAGGATTGGCTTTGGCGTTTTTTTGTGTGAATCAGTTAACATGATGACGATTCTGGTAAATACTTCTAAGCAAACTGTATAATTTTGGTAAAACTGTTAAAATACACAATGATAGTTCCCAGAAATGATTAAGAACGTGTAAAAAACACCTCAAGTACACCTAAATACATTCTTACTATGTTTACTGTCATATTCAATCACGGAGGTTTCCAGTGGAAAGCTGTGAAATGACGAAAATACTGGTAATATTTACGTCTCCGGGTACTTCCGGTGGCGTTTTCACGGGACTGTGCTTGAAATATTAAGACTTCATGCTTACAGAGCTCAGAATTGGTGTCTAAAGCCTTGGAATGATGAGAATAGTGTTTATGTTTACAATTAAGGAGGATTGGCTTTTGCGTTTTTTTTGTGTGAATCAGTTAAAATGGTGACGATTCCGGTAAATACTTCTAAGCAAACTGTCTAATTTTGGTAAAACTGTTAAAATACACAATGATAGTTCCCAGAAATGACTAAGAACGTGTAAGAAACACCTCAAGTACACGTAAATAGAGTCTTACTACATATAATGTCGTATTCAGTCACGGAGGTTTCCAGTGGAAAGCTGTGAAATGACGCAAATACTGGTAATATTTACGTCTCCGGGTACTTCCGGTGGCGTTTTCACGGGACTGTGCTTTGAGAAATTAAGAGTTCATGCTTACAGAGCTCAGAATTGGTGTCTGAAGCCTTGGAATGAAGAGAATATTGTTTCTCTTTACAATTAAGGAGGATTGGCTTTGGCGTTTTTTTGTGTGAATCAGTTAAAATGATGACGATTCTGGTAAATACTTCTAAGCAAACTGTCTAATTTTGGTAAAACTGTTAAAATACACAATGATAGTTCCCAGAAATGATTAAGAACGTGTAAGAAACACCTCAAGTACACCTAAATACATTCTTACTATGTTTACTCTCATATTCAATCACGGAGGTTTCCAGTGGAAAGCTGTGAAATGACGAAAATACTGGTAATATTTACGTCTCCGGGTACTTCCGGTGGCGTTTTCACGGGACTGTGCTTTGAAAAATTAAGAGTTCATGCTTACAGAGCTCAGAATTGGTGTCTAAAGCCTTGGAATGATGAGAATAGTGTTTATGTTTACAATTAAGGAGGATTGGCTTTTGCGTTTTTTTTGTCTGAATCAGTTAAAATGGTGACGATTCCGGTAAATACTTCTAAGCAAACTGTCTAATTTTGGTAAAACTGTTAAAATACACAATGATAGTTCCCAGAAATGACTAAGAACGTATAAGAAACACCTCAAGTACACGTAAATAGAGTCTTACTACATTTAATGTCGTATTCAGTCACGGAGGTTTCCAGTGGAAAGCTGTGAAATGACGCAAATACTGGTAATATTTACGTCTCCGGGTACTTCCGGTGGCGTTTTCATGGGACTGTGCTTTGAAATATTAAGAGTTCATGCTTACAGAGCTCAGAATTGGTGTCTAAAGCCTTGGAATGACGAGGATATTGTTTCTCTTTACAATTAAGGAGGATTGGCTTTGGCGTTTTTTTGTGTGAATCAGTTAAAATGATGACGATTCTGGTAAATACTTCTAAGCAAACTGTCTAATTTTGGTAAAACTGTTAAAATACACAATGATAGTTCCCAGAAATGATTAAGAACGTGTAAGAAACACCTCAAGTACACCTAAATACATTCTTACTATGTTTACTCTCATATTCAATCACGGAGGTTTCCAGTGGAAACCTGTGAAATGACGAAAATACTGGTAATATTTACGTCTCCGGGTACTTCCGGTGGCGTTTTCACGGGACTGTGCTTTGAAATATTAAGAGTTCATGCTTACAGAGCTCAGAATTGGTGTCTAAAGCCTTGGAATGACGAGGATATTGTTTCTCTTTACAATTAAGGAGGATTGGCTTTGGCGTTTTTTGGTGTGAATCAGTTAAAATGATGACGATTCTGGTAAATACTTCTAAGCAAACTGTCTAATTTTGGTAAAACTGTTAAAATACACAATGATAGTTCCCAGAAATGATTAAGAACGTGTAAGAAACACCTGAAGTACACCTAAATACATTCTTACTATGTTTACTGTCATATTCTATCACGGAGGTTTCCAGTGGAAAGCTGTGAAATGACGAAAATACTGGTAATATTTACGTCTCCAGGTACTTACGGTGGCGTTTTCACGGGACTGTGCTTTGAAATATTAAGACTTCATGCTTACAGAGCTCAGAATTGGTGTCTAACGCCTTTTAATGACGAGAATAATGTTTCTGTTTACAATTAAGGAGGATTGGCTTTGGCGTTTTTTTGTGTGAATCAGTTAAAATGGTGACGATTCCGGTAAATACTTCTAAGCAAATGTCTAATTTTGGTAAAACTGTTAAAATACACAATGATAGTTCCCAGAAATGACTAAGAACGTGTAAGAAACACCTCAAGTACACGTAAATAGAGTCTTACTACATTTATTGTCTCATTCAGTCACGGAGGTTTCCAGTGGAAAGCTGTGAAATGACGCAAATACTGGTAATATTTACATCTCCGGGTACTTCCGGTTGCGTTTTCATGGGACTGTGCTTTGAAATATTAAGAGTTCATGCTTACAGAGCTCAGAATTGGTGTCTGAAGCCTTGGAATGATGAGAATATTGTTTCTCTTTACAATTTAGGAGGATTGGCTTTGGCGTTTTTTTGTGTGAATCAGTTAACATGATGACGATTCTGGTAAATACTTCTAAGCAAACTGTCTAATTTTGGTAAAACTGTTAAAATACACAATGATAGTTCCCAGAAATGATTAAGAACGTGTAAGAAACACCTGAAGTACACCTAAATACATTCTTACTATGTTTACTGTCATATTCAATCACGGAGGTTTCCAGTGGAAAGCTGTGAAATGACGAAAATACTGGTAATATTTACGTCTCCGGGTACTTCCGGTGGCGTTTTCACGGGACTGTGCTTTGAAAAATTAAGAGTTCATGCTTACAGAGCTCAGAATTGGTGTCTAAAGCCTTGGAATGACGAGAATAGTGTTTATGTTTACAATTAAGGAGGATTGGCTTTTGCGTTTTTTTTGTGTGAATCAGTTAAAATGGTGACGATTCTGGTAAAAACTTGTAAGCAAACTGTATAATTTTGGTAGAACTGTTAAAATACACAATGATAGTTCCCAGAAATGACTAAGAACGTGTAAGAAACACCTTAAGTACACGTACATAGAGTCTTACTACATTTACTGTCGTATTCAGTTCACGGAGGTTTCCAGTGGAAAGCTGTGAAATGACGCGAATACTGGTAATATTTACGTCTCCGGGTACTTCCTGTGGCGTTTTCACGGGACTGTGCTTTGAAATATTAAGACTTCATGCTTACAGAGCTCAGAATTGGTGTCTAACGCCTTGGAATGAGGAGAATAGTGTTTCTGTTTACAATTAAGGATGATTGGCTTTGGCGTTTTTTTGTGTGAATCAGTTAAGATGGTGACGATTCCGGTAAATACTTCTAAGCAACCTGTCTAATTTTCATAAAACTGTTAAAATACACAATGATAGTTCCCAGAAATGACTAAGAACGTGTAAGAAACACCTCAAGTACACGTAAATAGAGTCTTACTACATTTACTGTCTCATTCAGTCACGGAGGTTTCCAGTGGAAAGCTGTGAAATGACGTAAATACTGGTAAAATTTACGTCTCCGGGTACTTCCGGTGGCGTTTTCACGGGACTGTGCTTTGAAATATTAAGACTTCATGCTTACAGAGCTCAGAATTGGTGTCTAACGCCTTGGAATGACGAGAATAGTGTTTATGTTTACAATTAAGGAGGATTGGCTTTTGCGTTTTTTTTGTGTGAATCAGTTAAAATGGTGACGATTCCGGTAAATACTTCTAAGCAAACTGTCTAATTTTCGTAAAACTGTTAAAATACACAATGATAGTTCCCAGAAATGACTAAGAACGTGTAAGAAACACCTCAAGTACACGTAAATAGAGTCTTACTACATTTAATATCGTATTCAGTCACGGAGGTTTCCAGTGGAAAGCTGTGAAATGACGCAAATACTGGTAATAGTTACGTCTCCGGGTACTTCCGGTGGCGTTTTCATGGGACTGTGCTTTGAAATATTAAGAGTTCATGCTTACAGAGCTCAGAATTGGTGTCTAAAGCCTTGGAATGACGAGGATATTGTTTCTCTTTACAATTAAGGAGGATTGGCTTTGGCGTTTTTTTGTGTGAATCAGTTAAAATGGTGACGATTCCGGTAAATACTTCTAAGCAAACTGTCTAATTTTGGTAAAACTGTTAAAATACACAATGATAGTTCCCAGAAAGGACTAACAACGTGTAAGAAACACCTCAAGTACACGTAAATAGAGTCTTACTACATTTACTGTCGTATTCAGTTCACGGAGGTTTCCAGTGGAAAGCTGTGAAATGATGCAAATACTGGTAATATTTGCGTCTCCGGGTACTTCCGGTGGCGTTTTCACGGGACTGTGCTTTGAAAAATTAAGAGTTCATGCTTACAGAGCTCAGAATTGGTGTCTAAAGCCTTGGAATGACGAGGATATTGTTTCTCTTTACAATTAAGGAGGATTGGCTTTGGCGTTTTTTTGTGTGAATCAGTTAAAATGATGACGATTCTGGTAAATACTTCTAAGCAAACTGTATAATTTCGGTAAAACTGTTAAAATACACAATGATAGTTCCCAGAAATGACTAAGAACGTGTAAGAAACACCTCAAGTACACATAAATAGAGTCTTACTAAATTTACTGTCGTATTCAGTTCACGGATGTTTCCAGTGGAAAGCTGTGAAATGACGCAAATACTCATTATATTTACTTCTCCGGGTACTTCCGGTTGCGTTTTCACGGGACTGTGCTTTGAAATATTAAGACTTCATGCTTACAGAGCTCAGAATTGGTGTCTAACGCCTTGGAATGAGGAGAATAGTGTTTCTGTTTACAATTAAGGAGGATTGGCTTTGGCGTTTTTTTGTGTGAATCAGTTAAAATGGTGACGATTCCGGTAAATACTTCTAAGCAAACTGTATAATTTTGGTAAAACTGTTAAAATACACAATGATAGTTCCCAGAAAGGACTAACAACGTGTAAGAAACACCTCAAGTACACTTAAATAGATTCTTACTACATTTACTGTCGTATTCAATCACGGAGTTTTCTAGTGGAAAGCTGTGAAATGGCGCAAATACTGGTAATATTTACGTCTCCGGGTACTTCCGGTGGCGTTTTCACGGGACTGTGCTTGAAATATTAAGACTTCATGCTTACAGAGCTCAGAATTGGTGTCTAAAGCCTTGGAATGACGAGAATAGTGTTTATGTTTACAATTAAGGAGGATTGGCTTTTGCGTTTTTTTTGTGTGAATCAGTTAAAATGGTGACGATTCCGGTAAATACTTCTAAGCAAACTGTCTAATTTTGGTAAAACTGTTAAAATACACAATGATAGTTCCCAGAAATGACTAAGAACGTGTAAGAAACACCTCAAGTACACGTAAATAGAGTCTCACTACATTTAATGTCGTATTCAGTCACGGAGGTTTCCAGTGGAAAGCTGTGAAATGACGCAAATACTGGTAATATTTACGTCTCCGGGTACTTCCGGTGGCGTTTTCACGGGACTGTGCTTTGAAATATTAAGAGTTCATGCTTACAGAGCTCAGAATTGGTGTCTAAAGCCTTGGAATGACGAGGATATTGTTTCTCTTTACAATTAAGGAGGATTGGCTTTGGCGTTTTTTTGTGTGAATCAGTTAAAATGATGACGATTCTGGTAAATACTTCTAAGCAAACTGTCTAATTTTGGTAAAACTGTTAAAATACACAATGATAGTTCCCAGAAATGATTAAGAACGTGTAAGAAACACCTCAAGTACACCTAAATACATTCTTACTATGTTTACTCTCATATTCAATCACGGAGGTTTCCAGTGGAAAGCTGTGAAATGACGAAAATACTGGTAATATTTACGTCTCCGGGTACTTCCGGTGGCGTTTTCACGGGACTGTGCTTTGAAAAATTAAGAGTTCATGCTTACAGAGCTCAGAATTGGTGTCTAAAGCCTTGGAATGATGAGAATAGTGTTTATGTTTACAATTAAGGAGGATTGGCTTTTGCGTTTTTTTTGTCTGAATCAGTTAAAATGGTGACGATTCCGGTAAATACTTCTAAGCAAACTGTCTAATTTTGGTAAAACTGTTAAAATACACAATGATAGTTCCCAGAAATGACTAAGAACGTATAAGAAACACCTCAAGTACACGTAAATAGAGTCTTACTACATTTAATGTCGTATTCAGTCACGGAGGTTTCCAGTGGAAAGCTGTGAAATGACGCAAATACTGGTAATATTTACGTCTCCGGGTACTTCCGGTGGCGTTTTCATGGGAGTGTGCTTTGAAATATTAAGAGTTCATGCTTACAGAGCTCAGAATTGGTGTCTAAAGCCTTGGAATGACGAGGATATTGTTTCTCTTTACAATTAAGGAGGATTGGCTTTGGCGTTTTTTTGTGTGAATCAGTTAAAATGATGACGATTCTGGTAAATACTTCTAAGCAAACTGTCTAATTTTGGTAAAACTGTTAAAATACACAATGATAGTTCCCAGAAATGATTAAGAACGTGTAAGAAACACCTCAAGTACACCTAAATACATTCTTACTATGTTTACTGTCATATTCAATCACGGAGGTTTCCAGTGGAAAGCTGTGAAATGACGCAAATACTGGTAATATTTACGTCTCCGGGTACTTCCGGTGGCGTTTTCACGGGACTGTGCTTTGAAATATTAAGAGTTCATGCTTACAGAGCTCAGAATTGGTGTCTAAAGCCTTGGAATGACGAGGATATTGTTTCTCTTTACAATTAAGGAGGATTGGCTTTGGCGTTTTTTGGTGTGAATCAGTTAAAATGATGACGATTCTGGTAAATACTTCTAAGCAAACTGTCTAATTTTGGTAAAACTGTTAAAATACACAATGATAGTTCCCAGAAATGATTAAGAACGTGTAAGAAACACCTGAAGTACACCTAAATACATTCTTACTATGTTTACTGTCATATTCTATCACGGAGGTTTCCAGTGGAAAGCTGTGAAATGACGAAAATACTGGTAATATTTACGTCTCCAGGTACTTACGGTGGCGTTTTCACGGGACTGTGCTTTGAAATATTAAGACTTCATGCTTACAGAGCTCAGAATTGGTGTCTAACGCCTTTTAATGACGAGAATAATGTTTCTGTTTACAATTAAGGAGGATTGGCTTTGGCGTTTTTTTGTGTGAATCAGTTAAAATGGTGACGATTCCGGTAAATACTTCTAAGCAAATGTCTAATTTTGGTAAAACTGTTAAAATACACAATGATAGTTCCCAGAAATGACTAAGAACGTGTAAGAAACACCTCAAGTACACGTAAATAGAGTCTTACTACATTTATTGTCTCATTCAGTCACGGAGGTTTCCAGTGGAAAGCTGTGAAATGACGCAAATACTGGTAATATTTACATCTCCGGGTACTTCCGGTTGCGTTTTCATGGGACTGTGCTTTGAAATATTAAGAGTTCATGCTTACAGAGCTCAGAATTGGTGTCTGAAGCCTTGGAATGATGAGAATATTGTTTCTCTTTACAATTTAGGAGGATTGGCTTTGGCGTTTTTTTGTGTGAATCAGTTAACATGATGACGATTCTGGTAAATACTTCTAAGCAAACTGTATAATTTTGGTAAAACTGTTAAAATACACAATGATAGTTCCCAGAAATGATTAAGAACGTGTAAAAAACACCTCAAGTACACCTAAATACATTCTTACTATGTTTACTGTCATATTCAATCACGGAGGTTTCCAGTGGAAAGCTGTGAAATGACGAAAATACTGGTAATATTTACGTCTCCGGGTACTTCCGGTGGCGTTTTCACGGGACTGTGCTTGAAATATTAAGACTTCATGCTTACAGAGCTCAGAATTGGTGTCTAAAGCCTTGGAATGACGAGAATAGTGTTTATGTTTACAATTAAGGAGGATTGGCTTTTGCGTTTTTTTTGTGTGAATCAGTTAAAATGGTGACGATTCCGGTAAATACTTCTAAGCAAACTGTCTAATTTTGGTAAAACTGTTAAAATACACAATGATAGTTCCCAGAAATGACTAAGAACGTGTAAGAAACACCTCAAGTACACGTAAATAGAGTCTTACTACATATAATGTCGTATTCAGTCACGGAGGTTTCCAGTGGAAAGCTGTGAAATGACGCAAATACTGGTAATATTTACGTCTCCGGGTACTTCCGGTGGCGTTTTCACGGGACTGTGCTTTGAGAAATTAAGAGTTCATGCTTACAGAGCTCAGAATTGGTGTCTGAAGCCTTGGAATGAAGAGAATATTGTTTCTCTTTACAATTAAGGAGGATTGGCTTTGGCGTTTTTTTGTGTGAATCAGTTAAAATGATGACGATTCTGGTAAATACTTCTAAGCAAACTGTCTAATTTTGGTAAAACTGTTAAAATACACAATGATAGTTCCCAGAAATGATTAAGAACGTGTAAGAAACACCTCAAGTACACCTAAATACATTCTTACTATGTTTACTGTCATATTCAATCACGGAGGTTTCCAGTGGAAAGCTGTGAAATGACGCAAATACTGGTAATATTTACGTCTCCGGGTACTTCCGGTGGCGTTTTCACGGGACTGTGCTTTGAAAAATTAAGAGTTCATGCTTACAGAGCTCAGAATTGGTGTCTAAAGCCTTGGAATGATGAGAATAGTGTTTATGTTTACAATTAAGGAGGATTGGCTTTTGCGTTTTTTTTGTCTGAATCAGTTAAAATGGTGACGATTCCGGTAAATACTTCTAAGCAAACTGTCTAATTTTGGTAAAACTGTTAAAATACACAATGATAGTTCCCAGAAATGACTAAGAACGTATAAGAAACACCTCAAGTACACGTAAATAGAGTCTTACTACATTTAATGTCGTATTCAGTCACGGAGGTTTCCAGTGGAAAGCTGTGAAATGACGCAAATACTGGTAATATTTACGTCTCCGGGTACTTCCGGTGGCGTTTTCATGGGACTGTGCTTTGAAATATTAAGAGTTCATGCTTACAGAGCTCAGAATTGGTGTCTAAAGCCTTGGAATGACGAGGATATTGTTTCTCTTTACAATTAAGGAGGATTGGCTTTGGCGTTTTTTTGTGTGAATCAGTTAAAATGATGACGATTCTGGTAAATACTTCTAAGCAAACTGTCTAATTTTGGTAAAACTGTTAAAATACACAATGATAGTTCCCAGAAATGATTAAGAACGTGTAAGAAACACCTGAAGTACACCTAAATACATTCTTACTATGTTTACTGTCATATTCTATCACGGAGGTTTCCAGTGGAAAGCTGTGAAATGACGAAAATACTGGTAATATTTACGTCTCCAGGTACTTACGGTGGCGTTTTCACGGGACTGTGCTTTGAAATATTAAGACTTCATGCTTACAGAGCTCAGAATTGGTGTCTAACGCCTTTTAATGACGAGAATAATGTTTCTGTTTACAATTAAGGAGGATTGGCTTTGGCGTTTTTTTGTGTGAATCAGTTAAAATGGTGACGATTCCGGTAAATACTTCTAAGCAAATGTCTAATTTTGGTAAAACTGTTAAAATACACAATGATAGTTCCCAGAAATGACTAAGAACGTGTAAGAAACACCTCAAGTACACGTAAATAGAGTCTTACTACATTTATTGTCTCATTCAGTCACGGAGGTTTCCAGTGGAAAGCTGTGAAATGACGCAAATACTGGTAATATTTACATCTCCGGGTACTTCCGGTTGCGTTTTCATGGGACTGTGCTTTGAAATATTAAGAGTTCATGCTTACAGAGCTCAGAATTGGTGTCTGAAGCCTTGGAATGATGAGAATATTGTTTCTCTTTACAATTTAGGAGGATTGGCTTTGGCGTTTTTTTGTGTGAATCAGTTAACATGATGACGATTCTGGTAAATACTTCTAAGCAAACTGTATAATTTTGGTAAAACTGTTAAAATACACAATGATAGTTCCCAGAAATGATTAAGAACGTGTAAAAAACACCTCAAGTACACCTAAATACATTCTTACTATGTTTACTGTCATATTCAATCACGGAGGTTTCCAGTGGAAAGCTGTGAAATGACGAAAATACTGGTAATATTTACGTCTCCGGGTACTTCCGGTGGCGTTTTCACGGGACTGTGCTTTGAAAAATTAAGAGTTCATGCTTACAGAGCTCAGAATTGGTGTCTAAAGCCTTGGAATGACGAGAATAGTGTTTATGTTTACAATTAAGGAGGATTGGCTTTTGCGTTTTTTTTGTGTGAATCAGTTAAAATGGTGACGATTCTGGTAAAAACTTGTAAGCAAACTGTATAATTTTGGTAGAACTGTTAAAATACACAATGATAGTTCCCAGAAATGACTAAGAACGTGTAAGAAACACCTTAAGTACACGTACATAGAGTCTTACTACATTTACTGTCGTATTCAGTTCACGGAGGTTTCCAGTGGAAAGCTGTGAAATGACGCGAATACTGGTAATATTTACGTCTCCGGGTACTTCCTGTGGCGTTTTCACGGGACTGTGCTTTGAAATATTAAGACTTCATGCTTACAGAGCTCAGAATTGGTGTCTAACGCCTTGGAATGAGGAGAATAGTGTTTCTGTTTACAATTAAGGATGATTGGCTTTGGCGTTTTTTTGTGTGAATCAGTTAAGATGGTGACGATTCCGGTAAATACTTCTAAGCAACCTGTCTAATTTTCATAAAACTGTTAAAATACACAATGATAGTTCCCAGAAATGACTAAGAACGTGTAAGAAACACCTCAAGTACACGTAAATAGAGTCTTACTACATTTACTGTCTCATTCAGTCACGGAGGTTTCCAGTGGAAAGCTGTGAAATGACGTAAATACTGGTAAAATTTACGTCTCCGGGTACTTCCGGTGGCGTTTTCACGGGACTGTGCTTTGAAATATTAAGACTTCATGCTTACAGAGCTCAGAATTGGTGTCTAACGCCTTGGAATGACGAGAATAGTGTTTATGTTTACAATTAAGGAGGATTGGCTTTTGCGTTTTTTTTGTGTGAATCAGTTAAAATGGTGACGATTCCGGTAAATACTTCTAAGCAAACTGTCTAATTTTCGTAAAACTGTTAAAATACACAATGATAGTTCCCAGAAATGACTAAGAACGTGTAAGAAACACCTCAAGTACACGTAAATAGAGTCTTACTACATTTAATATCGTATTCAGTCACGGAGGTTTCCAGTGGAAAGCTGTGAAATGACGCAAATACTGGTAATAGTTACGTCTCCGGGTACTTCCGGTGGCGTTTTCATGGGACTGTGCTTTGAAATATTAAGAGTTCATGCTTACAGAGCTCAGAATTGGTGTCTAAAGCCTTGGAATGACGAGGATATTGTTTCTCTTTACAATTAAGGAGGATTGGCTTTGGCGTTTTTTTGTGTGAATCAGTTAAAATGGTGACGATTCCGGTAAATACTTCTAAGCAAACTGTCTAATTTTGGTAAAACTGTTAAAATACACAATGATAGTTCCCAGAAAGGACTAACAACGTGTAAGAAACACCTCAAGTACACGTAAATAGAGTCTTACTACATTTACTGTCGTATTCAGTTCACGGAGGTTTCCAGTGGAAAGCTGTGAAATGATGCAAATACTGGTAATATTTGCGTCTCCGGGTACTTCCGGTGGCGTTTTCACGGGACTGTGCTTTGAAAAATTAAGAGTTCATGCTTACAGAGCTCAGAATTGGTGTCTAAAGCCTTGGAATGACGAGGATATTGTTTCTCTTTACAATTAAGGAGGATTGGCTTTGGCGTTTTTTTGTGTGAATCAGTTAAAATGATGACGATTCTGGTAAATACTTCTAAGCAAACTGTATAATTTCGGTAAAACTGTTAAAATACACAATGATAGTTCCCAGAAATGACTAAGAACGTGTAAGAAACACCTCAAGTACACGTAAATAGAGTCTTACTACATTTACTGTCGTATTCAGTTCACGGAGGTTTCCAGTGGAAAGCTGTGAAATGACGCAAATACTGGTAATATTTACGTCTCCGGGTACTTCCGGTGGCGTTTTCACGGGACTGTGCTTTGAAATATTAAGACTTCATGCTTACAGAGCTCAGAATTGGTGTCTAACGCCTTGGAATGAGGAGAATAGTGTTTCTGTTTACAATTAAGTAGGATTGGCTTTGGCGTTTTTTTGTGTGAATCAGTTAAAATGGTGACGATTCCGGTAAATACTTCTAAGCAAACTGTCTAATTTTCGTAAAACTGTTAAAATACACAATGATAGTTCCCAGAAAGTACTAGCAACGTGTAAGAAACACCTCAAGTACACTTAAATAGATTCTTACAACATTTACTGTCGTATTCAATCAGGGAGTTTTCTAGTGGAAAGCTGTGAAATGACGCAAATACTGGTAATATTTACGTCTCCGGGTACTTCCGGTGGCGTTTTCACGGGACTGTGCTTGAAATATTAAGACTTCATGCTTACACAGCTCAGAATTGGTGTCTAAAGCCTTGGAATGACGAGAATAGTGTTTATGTTTACAATTAAGGAGGATTGGATTTTGCGTTTTTTTTGTGTGAATCAGTTAAAATGGTGACGATTCCGGTAAATACTTCTAAGCAAACTGTCTAATTTTGGTAAAACTGTTAAAATACACAATGATAGTTCCCAGAAATGACTAAGAACGTGTAAGAAACACCTCAAGTACACGTAAATAGAGTCTTACTACATATAATGTCGTATTCAGTCACGGAGGTTTCCAGTGGAAAGCTGTGAAATGACGCAAATACTGGTAATATTTACGTCTCCGGGTACTTCCGGTGGCGTTTTCACGGGACTGTGCTTTGAGAAATTAAGAGTTCATGCTTACAGAGCTCAGAATTGGTGTCTGAAGCCTTGGAATGAAGAGAATATTGTTTCTCTTTACAATTAAGGAGGATTGGCTTTGGCGTTTTTTTGTGTGAATCAGTTAAAATGGTGACGATTCCGGTAAATACTTCTAGCAAACTGTCTAATTTTGGTAAAACTGTTAAAATACACAATGATAGTTCCCAGAAATGACTAAGAACGTGTAAGAAACACCTCAAGTACACGTAAATAGAGTCTTACTACATTTACTGTCGTATTCAGTTCACGGAGGTTTCCAGTGAAAGCTGTGAAATGACGCAAATACTCTTAATATTTACGTCTCCGGGTACTTCCGGTGGCGTTTTCACGGGACTGTGCTTTGAAATATTAAGACTTCATGCTTACAGAGCTCAGAATTGGTGTCTAACGCCTTGGAATGAGGAGAATAGTGTTTCTGTTTACAATTAAGGAGGATTGGCTTTGGCGTTTTTTTGTGTGAATCAGTTAAAATGGTGACGATTCCGGTAAATACTTCTAGCAAACTGTCTAATTTTGGTAAAACTGTTAAAATACACAATGATAGTTCCCGTAAAGGACTAACAACGTGTAAGAAACACCTCAAGTACACCTAAGTAGAGTCTTACTACATTTAATGTCGTATTCAGTCACGGAGGTTTCCAGTGGAAAGCTGTGAAATGACGCAAATACTGGTAATATTTACGTCTCCGGGTACTTCCGGTGGCGTTTTCACGGGACTGTGCTTTGAAAAATTAAGAGTTCATGCTTACAGAGCTCAGAATTGGTGTCTGAAGCCTTGGAATGAAGAGAATATTGTTTCTCTTTACAATTAAGGAGGATTGGCTTTGGCGTTTTTGTGTGTGAATCAGTTAAAATGATGACGATTCTGGTAAATACTTCTAAGCAAACTGTATAATTTTGGTAAAACTGTTAAAATATACAATGATAGTTCCCAGAAATGACTAAGAACGTGTAAGAAACACCTCAAGTACACCTAAATACATTCTTACTATGTTTACTGTCATATTCAATCACGGAGTTTTCTAGTGGAAAGCTGTGAAATGACGCAAATACTGGTAATATTTACATCTCCGGGTACTTCCGGTGGCGTTTTCACGGGACTGTGCTTTGAAATATTAAGACTTCATGCTTACAGAGCTCAGAATTGGTGTCTGAAGCCTTGGAATGAAGAGAATATTGTTTCTCTTTACAATTAAGGAGGATTGGCTTTGGCGTTTTTGTGTGTGAATCAGTTAAAATGATGACGATTCTGGTAAATACTTCTAAGCAAACTGTATAATTTCGGTAAAACTGTTAAAATACACAATGATAGTTCCCAGAAATGACTAAGAACGTGTAAGAAACACCTCAAGTACACGTAAATAGAGTCTTACTACATTTACTGTCGTATTCAGTTCACGGAGGTTTCCAGTGGAAAGCTGTGAAATGACGCAAATACTGGTAATATTTACGTCTCCGGGTACTTCCGGTGGCGTTTTCACGGGACTGTGCTTTGAAATATTAAGACTTCATGCTTACAGAGCTCAGAATTGGTGTCTAACGCCTTGGAATGAGGAGAATAGTGTTTCTGTTTACAATTAAGTAGGATTGGCTTTGGCGTTTTTTTGTGTGAATCAGTTAAAATGGTGACGATTCCGGTAAATACTTCTAAGCAAACTGTCTAATTTTCGTAAAACTGTTAAAATACACAATGATAGTTCCCAGAAAGTACTAGCAACGTGTAAGAAACACCTCAAGTACACTTAAATAGATTCTTACAACATTTACTGTCGTATTCAATCAGGGAGTTTTCTAGTGGAAAGCTGTGAAATGACGCAAATACTGGTAATATTTACGTCTCCGGGTACTTCCGGTGGCGTTTTCACGGGACTGTGCTTGAAATATTAAGACTTCATGCTTACACAGCTCAGAATTGGTGTCTAAAGCCTTGGAATGACGAGAATAGTGTTTATGTTTACAATTAAGGAGGATTGGATTTTGCGTTTTTTTTGTGTGAATCAGTTAAAATGGTGACGATTCCGGTAAATACTTCTAAGCAAACTGTCTAATTTTGGTAAAACTGTTAAAATACACAATGATAGTTCCCAGAAATGACTAAGAACGTGTAAGAAACACCTCAAGTACACGTAAATAGAGTCTTACTACATATAATGTCGTATTCAGTCACGGAGGTTTCCAGTGGAAAGCTGTGAAATGACGCAAATACTGGTAATATTTACGTCTCCGGGTACTTCCGGTGGCGTTTTCACGGGACTGTGCTTTGAGAAATTAAGAGTTCATGCTTACAGAGCTCAGAATTGGTGTCTGAAGCCTTGGAATGAAGAGAATATTGTTTCTCTTTACAATTAAGGAGGATTGGCTTTGGCGTTTTTTTGTGTGAATCAGTTAAAATGATGACGATTCTGGTAAATACTTCTAAGCAAACTGTATAATTTTGGTAAAACTGTTAAAATACACAATGATAGTTCCCAGAAATGACTAAGAACGTGTAAGAAACACCTCAAGTACACGTAAATAGAGTCTTACTACATTTACTGTCGTATTCAGTTCACGGAGGTTTCCAGTGAAAGCTGTGAAATGACGCAAATACTGGTAATATTTACGTCTCCGGGTACTTCCGGTGGCGTTTTCACGGGACTGTGCTTTGAAATATTAAGACTTCATGCTTACAGAGCTCAGAATTGGTGTCTAACGCCTTGGAATGAGGAGAATAGTGTTTCTGTTTACAATTAAGGAGGATTGGCTTTGGCGTTTTTTTGTGTGAATCAGTTAAAATGGTGACGATTCCGGTAAATACTTCTAGCAAACTGTCTAATTTTGGTAAAACTGTTAAAATACACAATGATAGTTCCCGTAAAGGACTAACAACGTGTAAGAAACACCTCAAGTACACCTAAGTAGAGTCTTACTACATTTAATGTCGTATTCAGTCACGGAGGTTTCCAGTGGAAAGCTGTGAAATGACGCAAATACTGGTAATATTTACGTCTCCGGGTACTTCCGGTGGCGTTTTCACGGGACTGTGCTTTGAAAAATTAAGAGTTCATGCTTACAGAGCTCAGAATTGGTGTCTGAAGCCGTGGAAAGACGAGAATATTGTTTCTATTTACAATTAAGGAGGATTGGCTTTGGCGTTTTTTTGTGTGAATCAGTTAAAATGATGACGATTCTGGTAAATACTTCTAAGCAAACTGTATAATTTTGGTAAAACTGTTAAAATATACAATGATAGTTCCCAGAAATGACTAAGAACGTGTAAGAAACACCTCAAGTACACGTAAATAGAGTCTTACTACATATAATGTCGTATTCAGTCACGGAGGTTTCCAGTGGAAAGCTGTGAAATGACGCAAATACTGGTAATATTTACGTCTCCGGGTACTTCCGGTGGCGTTTTCACGGGACTGTGCTTTGAGAAATTAAGAGTTCATGCTTACAGAGCTCAGAATTGGTGTCTGAAGCCTTGGAATGAAGAGAATATTGTTTCTCTTTACAATTAAGGAGGATTGGCTTTGGCGTTTTTTTGTGTGAATCAGTTAAAATGGTGACGATTCCGGTAAATACTTCTAGCAAACTGTCTAATTTTGGTAAAACTGTTAAAATACACAATGATAGTTCCCAGAAATGACTAAGAACGTGTAAGAAACACCTCAAGTACACGTAAATAGAGTCTTACTACATTTACTGTCGTATTCAGTTCACGGAGGTTTCCAGTGAAAGCTGTGAAATGACGCAAATACTGGTAATATTTACGTCTCCGGGTACTTCCGGTGGCGTTTTCACGGGACTGTGCTTTGAAATATTAAGACTTCATGCTTACAGAGCTCAGAATTGGTGTCTAACGCCTTGGAATGAGGAGAATAGTGTTTCTGTTTACAATTAAGGAGGATTGGCTTTGGCCTTTTTTTGTGTGAATCAGTTAAAATGGTGACGATTCCGGTAAATACTTCTAGCAAACTGTCTAATTTTGGTAAAACTGTTAAAATACACAATGATAGTTCCCGTAAAGGACTAACAACGTGTAAGAAACACCTCAAGTACACCTAAGTAGAGTCTTACTACATTTAATGTCGTATTCAGTCACGGAGGTTTCCAGTGGAAAGCTGTGAATTGACGCAAATACTGGTAATATTTACGTCTCCGGGTACTTCCGGTGGCGTTTTCACGGGACTGTGCTTTGAAAAATTAAGAGTTCATGCTTACAGAGCTCAGAATTGGTGTCTGAAGCCGTGGAAAGACGAGAATATTGTTTCTATTTACAATTAAGGAGGATTGGCTTTGGCGTTTTTTTGTGTGAATCAGTTAAAATGATGACGATTCTGGTAAATACTTCTAAGCAAACTGTATAATTTTGGTAAAACTGTTAAAATATACAATGATAGTTCCCAGAAATGACTAAGAACGTGTAAGAAACACCTCAAGTACACCTAAATACATTCTTACTATGTTTACTGTCATATTCAATCACGGAGTTTTCTAGTGGAAAGCTGTGAAATGACGCAAATACTGGTAATATTTACATCTCCGGGTACTTCCGGTGGCGTTTTCACGGGACTGTGCTTTGAAATATTAAGACTTCATGCTTACAGAGCTCAGAATTGGTGTCTGAAGCCTTGGAATGAAGAGAATATTGTTTCTCTTTACAATTAAGGAGGATTGGCTTTGGCGTTTTTGTGTGTGAATCAGTTAAAATGATGACGATTCTGGTAAATACTTCTAAGCAAACTGTATAATTTCGGTAAAACTGTTAAAATACACAATGATAGTTCCCAGAAATGACTAAGAACGTGTAAGAAACACCTCAAGTACACGTAAATAGAGTCTTACTACATTTACTGTCGTATTCAGTTCACGGAGGTTTCCAGTGGAAAGCTGTGAAATGACGCAAATACTGGTAATATTTACGTCTCCGGGTACTTCCGGTGGCGTTTTCACGGGACTGTGCTTTGAAATATTAAGACTTCATGCTTACAGAGCTCAGAATTGGTGTCTAACGCCTTGGAATGAGGAGAATAGTGTTTCTGTTTACAATTAAGTAGGATTGGCTTTGGCGTTTTTTTGTGTGAATCAGTTAAAATGGTGACGATTCCGGTAAATACTTCTAAGCAAACTGTCTAATTTTCGTAAAACTGTTAAAATACACAATGATAGTTCCCAGAAAGTACTAGCAACGTGTAAGAAACACCTCAAGTACACTTAAATAGATTCTTACAACATTTACTGTCGTATTCAATCAGGGAGTTTTCTAGTGGAAAGCTGTGAAATGACGCAAATACTGGTAATATTTACGTCTCCGGGTACTTCCGGTGGCGTTTTCACGGGACTGTGCTTGAAATATTAAGACTTCATGCTTACACAGCTCAGAATTGGTGTCTAAAGCCTTGGAATGACGAGAATAGTGTTTATGTTTACAATTAAGGAGGATTGGATTTTGCGTTTTTTTTGTGTGAATCAGTTAAAATGGTGACGATTCCGGTAAATACTTCTAAGCAAACTGTCTAATTTTGGTAAAACTGTTAAAATACACAATGATAGTTCCCAGAAATGACTAAGAACGTGTAAGAAACACCTCAAGTACACGTAAATAGAGTCTTACTACATATAATGTCGTATTCAGTCACGGAGGTTTCCAGTGGAAAGCTGTGAAATGACGCAAATACTGGTAATATTTACGTCTCCGGGTACTTCCGGTGGCGTTTTCACGGGACTGTGCTTTGAGAAATTAAGAGTTCATGCTTACAGAGCTCAGAATTGGTGTCTGAAGCCTTGGAATGAAGAGAATATTGTTTCTCTTTACAATTAAGGAGGATTGGCTTTGGCGTTTTTTTGTGTGAATCAGTTAAAATGATGACGATTCTGGTAAATACTTCTAAGCAAACTGTATAATTTTGGTAAAACTGTTAAAATACACAATGATAGTTCCCAGAAATGACTAAGAACGTGTAAGAAACACCTCAAGTACACGTAAATAGAGTCTTACTACATTTACTGTCGTATTCAGTTCACGGAGGTTTCCAGTGAAAGCTGTGAAATGACGCAAATACTGGTAATATTTACGTCTCCGGGTACTTCCGGTGGCGTTTTCACGGGACTGTGCTTTGAAATATTAAGACTTCATGCTTACAGAGCTCAGAATTGGTGTCTAACGCCTTGGAATGAGGAGAATAGTGTTTCTGTTTACAATTAAGGAGGATTGGCTTTGGCGTTTTTTTGTGTGAATCAGTTAAAATGGTGACGATTCCGGTAAATACTTCTAGCAAACTGTCTAATTTTGGTAAAACTGTTAAAATACACAATGATAGTTCCCGTAAAGGACTAACAACGTGTAAGAAACACCTCAAGTACACCTAAGTAGAGTCTTACTACATTTAATGTCGTATTCAGTCACGGAGGTTTCCAGTGGAAAGCTGTGAAATGACGCAAATACTGGTAATATTTACGTCTCCGGGTACTTCCGGTGGCGTTTTCACGGGACTGTGCTTTGAAAAATTAAGAGTTCATGCTTACAGAGCTCAGAATTGGTGTCTGAAGCCGTGGAAAGACGAGAATATTGTTTCTATTTACAATTAAGGAGGATTGGCTTTGGCGTTTTTTTGTGTGAATCAGTTAAAATGATGACGATTCTGGTAAATACTTCTAAGCAAACTGTATAATTTTGGTAAAACTGTTAAAATATACAATGATAGTTCCCAGAAATGACTAAGAACGTGTAAGAAACACCTCAAGTACACCTAAATACATTCTTACTATGTTTACTGTCATATTCAATCACGGAGTTTTCTAGTGGAAAGCTGTGAAATGACGCAAATACTGGTAATATTTACGTCTCCGGGTACTTCCGGTGGCATTTTCACGGGACTGTGCTTTGAAAAATTAAGAGTTCATGCTTACAGAGCTCAGAATTGGTGTCTGAAGCCGTGGAAAGACGAGAATATTGTTTCTATTTACAATTAAGGAGGATTGGCTTTTGCGTTTTTTTTGTGTGAATCAGTTAAAATGGTGACGATTCCGGTAAATACTTCTAAGCAAACTGTATAATTTTGGTAAAACTGATAAAATACACAATGATAGTTCCCAGAAATTACTAGCAACGTGTAAGAAACACCTCAAGTACACGTAAATAGAGTCTTATTACATTTACTGTCGTATTCAGTTCACGGAGTTTTCCAGTGGAAAGCTGTGAATTGACGCAAATACTGGTAATATTTACGTCTCCGGGTACTTCCGGTGGCGTTTTCACGGGACTGTGCTTTGAAAAATTAAGAGTTCATGCTTACAGAGCTCAGAATTGGTGTCTGAAGCCTTGGAAAGACGAGAATATTGTTTCTATTTACAATTAAGGAGGATTGGCTTTGGCGTTTTTTTGTGTGAATCAGTTAAAATGATGACGATTCTGGTAAATACTTCTAAGCAAACTGTATAATTTTGGTAAAACTGTTAAAATATACAATGATAGTTCCCAGAAATGACTAAGAACGTGTAAGAAACACCTCAAGTACACCTAAATACATTCTTACTACGTTTACTGTCATATTCAATCACGGAGTTTTCCAGTGAAAAGCTGTGAAATGACGCAAATACTGGTAATATTTACGTCTCCGGGTACTTCCGGTGGCGTTTTCACGGGACCGTGCTTTGAAATATTAAGACTTCATGCTTACAGAGCTCAGAATTGGTGTCTAAAGCCTTGGAATGACGAGAATAGTGTTTATGTTTACAATTAAGGAGGATTGGCTTTTGCGTTTTTTTTGTGTGAATCAGTTAAAATGGTGACGATTCCGGTAAATACTTCTAAGCAAACTGTCTAATTTTGGTAAAACTGTTAAAATACACAATGATAGTTCCCAGAAAGTACTAGCAACGTGTAAGAAACACCTCAAGTACACTTAAATAGATTCTTACAACATTTACGGTCGTATTCAATCAGGGAATTTTCTAGTGGAAAGCTGTGAAATGACGCAAATACTGGTAATATTTACGTCTCCGGGTACTTCCGGTGGCGTTTTCACGGGACTGTGCTTGAAATATTAAGACTTCATGCTTACAGAGCTCAGAATTGGTGTCTAAAGCCTTGGAATGACGAGAATAGTGTTTATGTTTACAATTAAGGAGGATTGGCTTTTGCGTTTTTTTTGTGTGAATCAGTTAAAATGGTGACGATTCCGGTAAATACTTCTAAGCAAACTGTCTAATTTTGGTAAAACTGTTAAAATACACAATGATAGTTCCCAGAAATGACTAAGAACGTGTAAGAAACACCTCAAGTACACCTAAATACATTCTTACTATGTTTACTGTCATATTCAATCACGGAGTTTTCTAGTGGAAAGCTGTGAAATGACGCAAATACTGGTAATATTTACGTCTCCGGGTACTTCCGGTGGCGTTTTCACGGGACTGTGCTTTGAAATATTAAGACTTCATGCTTACAGAGCTCAGAATTGGTGTCTAAAGCCTTGGAATGACGAGAATAGTGTTTATGTTTACAATTAAGGAGGATTGGCTTTTGCGTTTTTTTTGTGTGAATCAGTTAAAATGGTGACGATTCCGGTAAATACTTCTAAGCAAACTGTATAATTTTGGTAAAACTGATAAAATACACAATGATAGTTCCCAGAAAGTACTAGCAACGTGTAAGAAACGCCTCAAGTACACGTAAATAGAGTCTTACTACATTTACTGTCGTATTCAGTTCACGGAGGTTTCCAGTGGAAAGCTGTGAAATGACGCAAATACTGGTAATATTTACGTCTCCGGGTACTTCCGGTGGCGTTTTCACGGGACTGTGCTTTGAAATATTAAGACTTCATGCTTACAGAGCTCAGAATTGGTGTCTAACGCCTTGGAATGAGGAGAGTAGTGTTTCTGTTTACAATTAAGGAGGATTGGCTTTGGCGTTTTTTTGTGTGAATCAGTTAAAATGGTGACGATTCCGGTAAATACTTCTAAGCAAACTGTCTAATTTTGGTAAAACTGTTAAAATACACAATGATAGTTCCCATAAAGGACTAACAACGTGTAAGAAACACCTCAAGTACACTTAAATAGATTCTTACAACATTTACTGTCGTATTCAATCAGGGAGTTTTCTAGTGGAAAGCTGTGAAATGACGCAAATACTGGTAATATTTACGTCTCCGGGTACTTCCGGTGGCGTTTTCACGGGACTGTGCTTGAAATATTAAGACTTCATGCTTACACAGCTCAGAATTGGTGTCTAAAGCCTTGGAATGACGAGAATAGTGTTTATGTTTACAATTAAGGAGGATTGGATTTTGCGTTTTTTTTGTGTGAATCAGTTAAAATGGTGACGATTCTGGTAAATACTTCTAAGCAAACTGTCTAATTTTGGTAAAACTGTTAAAATACACAATGATAGTTCCCAGAAATGACTAAGAACGTGTAAGAAACACCTCAAGTACACGTAAATAGAGTCTTACTACATATAATGTCGTATTCAGTCACGGAGGTTTCCAGTGGAAAGCTGTGAAATGACGCAAATACTGGTAATATTTACGTCTCCGGGTACTTCCGGTGGCGTTTTCACGGGACTGTGCTTTGAGAAATTAAGAGTTCATGCTTACAGAGCTCAGAATTGGTGTCTGAAGCCTTGGAATGAAGAGAATATTGTTTCTCTTTACAATTAAGGAGGATTGGCTTTGGCGTTTTTTTGTGTGAATCAGTTAAAATGATGACGATTCTGGTA
The DNA here is from genome assembly GCF_963259705.1 of Myotis daubentonii. Lineage (NCBI taxonomy): Eukaryota > Metazoa > Chordata > Mammalia > Chiroptera > Vespertilionidae > Myotis > Myotis daubentonii. The sequence continues at coordinate 328,898 of NW_026775470.1, forward strand.
AATACTTCTAAGCAAACTGTATAATTTTGGTAAAACTGTTAAAATACACAATGATAGTTCCCAGAAATGACTAAGAACGTGTAAGAAACACCTCAAGTACACGTAAATAGAGTCTTACTACATTTACTGTCGTATTCAGTTCACGGAGGTTTCCAGTGAAAGCTGTGAAATGACGCAAATACTGGTAATATTTACGTCTCCGGGTACTTCCGGTGGCGTTTTCACGGGACTGTGCTTTGAAATATTAAGACTTCATGCTTACAGAGCTCAGAATTGGTGTCTAACGCCTTGGAATGAGGAGAATAGTGTTTCTGTTTACAATTAAGGAGGATTGGCTTTGGCGTTTTTTTGTGTGAATCAGTTAAAATGGTGACGATTCCGGTAAATACTTCTAGCAAACTGTCTAATTTTGGTAAAACTGTTAAAATACACAATGATAGTTCCCGTAAAGGACTAACAACGTGTAAGAAACACCTCAAGTACACCTAAGTAGAGTCTTACTACATTTAATGTCGTATTCAGTCACGGAGGTTTCCAGTGGAAAGCTGTGAAATGACGCAAATACTGGTAATATTTACGTCTCCGGGTACTTCCGGTGGCGTTTTCACGGGACTGTGCTTTGAAAAATTAAGAGTTCATGCTTACAGAGCTCAGAATTGGTGTCTGAAGCCGTGGAAAGACGAGAATATTGTTTCTATTTACAATTAAGGAGGATTGGCTTTGGCGTTTTTTTGTGTGAATCAGTTAAAATGATGACGATTCTGGTAAATACTTCTAAGCAAACTGTATAATTTTGGTAAAACTGTTAAAATATACCATGATAGTTCCCAGAAATGACTAAGAACGTGTAAGAAACACCTCAAGTACACCTAAATACATTCTTACTATGTTTACTGTCATATTCAATCACGGAGTTTTCTAGTGGAAAGCTGTGAAATGACGCAAATACTGGTAATATTTACGTCTCCGGGTACTTCCGGTGGCGTTTTCACGGGACTGTGCTTTGAAATATTAAGACTTCATGCTTACAGAGCTCAGAATTGGTGTCTAAAGCCTTGGAATGACGAGAATAGTGTTTATGTTTACAATTAAGGAGGATTGGCTTTTGCGTTTTTTTTGTGTGAATCAGTTAAAATGGTGACGATTCCGGTAAATACTTCTAAGCAAACTGTATAATTTTGGTAAAACTGATAAAATACACAATGATAGTTCCCAGAAATTACTAGCAACGTGTAAGAAACACCTCAAGTACACGTAAATAGAGTCTTATTACATTTACTGTCGTATTCAGTTCACGGAGTTTTCCAGTGGAAAGCTGTGAATTGACGCAAATACTGGTAATATTTACGTCTCCGGGTACTTCCGGTGGCGTTTTCACGGGACTGTGCTTTGAAAAATTAAGAGTTCATGCTTACAGAGCTCAGAATTGGTGACTGAAGCCTTGGAAAGACGAGAATATTGTTTCTATTTACAATTAAGGAGGATTGGCTTTGGCGTTTTTTTGTGTGAATCAGTTAAAATGATGACGATTCTGGTAAATACTTCTAAGCAAACTGTCTAATTTTCGTAAAACTGTTAAAATACACAATGATTGTTCCCAGAAATGACTAAGAACGTGTAAGAAACACCTCAAGTACACGTAAATAGAGTCTTACTACATTTAATATCGTATTCAGTCACGGAGGTTTCCAGTGGAAAGCTGTGAAATGACGCAAATACTGGTAATATTTACGTCTCCGGGTACTTCCGGTGGCGTTTTCATGGGACTGTGCTTTGAAATATTAAGAGTTCATGCTTACAGAGCTCAGAATTGGTGTCTAAAGCCTTGGAATGACGAGGATATTGTTTCTCTTTACAATTAAGGAGGATTGGCTTTGGCGTTTTTTTGTGTGAATCAGTTAAAATGGTGACGATTCCGGTAAATACTTCTAAGCAAACTGTCTAATTTTGGTAAAACTGTTAAAATACACAATGATAGTTCCCAGAAATGACTAACAACGTGTAAGAAACACCTCAAGTACACGTAAATAGAGTCTTACTACATTTACTGTCGTATTCAGTTCAGGGAGGTTTCCAGTGGAAAGCTGTGAAATGATGCAAATACTGGTAATATTTGTGTCTCCGGGTACTTCCGGTGGCGTTTTCACGGGACTGTGCTTTGAAAAATTAAGAGTTCATGCTTACAGAGCTCAGAATTGGTGTCTAAAGCCTTGGAATGACGAGGATATTGTTTCTCTTTACAATTAAGGAGGATTGGCTTTGGCGTTTTTTTGTGTGAATCAGTTAAAATGATGACGATTCTGGTAAATACTTCTAAGCAAACTGTATAATTTCGGTAAAACTGTTAAAATACACAATGATAGTTCCCAGAAATGACTAAGAACGTGTAAGAAACACCTCAAGTACACATAAATAGAGTCTTACTAAATTTACTGTCGTATTCAGTTCACGGATGTTTCCAGTGGAAAGCTGTGAAATGACGCAAATACTCATTATATTTACTTCTCCGGGTACTTCCGGTTGCGTTTTCACGGGACTGTGCTTTGAAATATTAAGACTTCATGCTTACAGAGCTCAGAATTGGTGTCTAACGCCTTGGAATGAGGAGAATAGTGTTTCTGTTTACAATTAAGGAGGATTGGCTTTGGCGTTTTTTTGTGTGAATCAGTTAAAATGGTGACGATTCCGGTAAATACTTCTAAGCAAACTGTATAATTTTGGTAAAACTGTTAAAATACACAATGATAGTTCCCAGAAAGGACTAACAACGTGTAAGAAACACCTCAAGTACACTTAAATAGATTCTTACTACATTTACTGTCGTATTCAATCACGGAGTTTTCTAGTGGAAAGCTGTGAAATGGCGCAAATACTGGTAATATTTACGTCTCCGGGTACTTCCGGTGGCGTTTTCACGGGACTGTGCTTTGAAATATTAAGACTTCATGCTTACAGAGCTCAGAATTGGTGTCTAAAGCCTTGGAATGACGAGAATAGTGTTTATGTTTACAATTAAGGAGGATTGGCTTTTGCGTTTTTTTTGTGTGAATCAGTTAAAATGGTGACGATTCCGGTAAATACTTCTAAGCAAACTGTCTAATTTTGGTAAAACTGTTAAAATACACAATGATAGTTCCCAGAAAGTACTAGCAACGTGTAAGAAACACCTCAAGTACACTTAAATAGATTCTTACAACATTTACTGTCGTATTCAATCAGGGAGTTTTCTAGTGGAAAGCTGTGAAATGACGCAAATACTGGTAATATTTACGTCTCCGGGTACTTCCGGTGGCGTTTTCACGGGACTGTGCTTGAAATATTAAGACTTCATGCTTACAGAGCTCAGAATTGGTGTCTAAAGCCTTGGAATGACGAGGATATTGTTTCTCTTTACAATTAAGGAGGATTGGCTTTGGCGTTTTTTTGTGTGAATCAGTTAAAATGGTGACGATTCTGGTAAATACTTCTAAGCAAACTGTATAATTTTGGTAAAACTGTTAAAATATACAATGATAGTTCCCAGAAATGATTAAGAACGTGTAAGAAACACCTCAAGTACACCTAAATACATTCTTACTATGTTTACTGTCATATTCAATCACGGAGGTTTCCAGTGGAAAGCTGTAAAATGACGAAAATACTGCTAATATTTACGTCTCCGTGTACTTCCGGTGGCGTTTTCACGGGACTGTGCTTTGAAAAATTAAGAGTTCATGCTTACAGAGCTCAGAATTGGTGTCTGAAGCCTTGGAATGAAGAGAATATTGTTTCTCTTTACAATTAAGGAGGATTGGCTTTGGCGTTTTTGTGTGTGAATCAGTTAAAATGATGACGATTCTGGTAAATACTTCTAAGCAAACTGTATAATTTCGGTAAAACTGTTAAAATACACAATGATAGTTCCCAGAAATGACTAAGAACGTGTAAGAAACACCTCAAGTACACGTAAATAGAGTCTTACTACATTTACTGTCGTATTCAGTTCACGGAGGTTTCCAGTGGAAAGCTGTGAAATGACGCAAATACTGGTAATATTTACGTCTCCGGGTACTTCCGGTGGCGTTTTCACGGGACTGTGCTTTGAAATATTAAGACTTCATGCTTACAGAGCTCAGAATTGGTGTCTAACGCCTTGGAATGAGGAGAATAGTGTTTCTGTTTACAATTAAGTAGGATTGGCTTTGGCGTTTTTTTGTGTGAATCAGTTAAAATGGTGACGATTCCGGTAAATACTTCTAAGCAAACTGTCTAATTTTCGTAAAACTGTTAAAATACACAATGATAGTTCCCAGAAAGTACTAGCAAAGTGTAAGAAACACCTCAAGTACACTTAAATAGATTCTTACAACATTTACTGTCGTATTCAATCAGGGAGTTTTCTAGTGGAAAGCTGTGAAATGACGCAAATACTGGTAATATTTACGTCTCCGGGTACTTCCGGTGGCGTTTTCACGGGACTGTGCTTGAAATATTAAGACTTCATGCTTACACAGCTCAGAATTGGTGTCTAAAGCCTTGGAATGACGAGAATAGTGTTTATGTTTACAATTAAGGAGGATTGGATTTTGCGTTTTTTTTTGTGTGAATCAGTTAAAATGGTGACGATTCCGGTAAATACTTCTAAGCAAACTGTCTAATTTTGGTAAAACTGTTAAAATACACAATGATAGTTCCCAGAAATGACTAAGAACGTGTAAGAAACACCTCAAGTACACGTAAATAGAGTCTTACTACATATAATGTCGTATTCAGTCACGGAGGTTTCCAGTGGAAAGCTGTGAAATGACGCAAATACTGGTAATATTTACGTCTCCGGGTACTTCCGGTGGCGTTTTCACGGGACTGTGCTTTGAGAAATTAAGAGTTCATGCTTACAGAGCTCAGAATTGGTGTCTGAAGCCTTGGAATGAAGAGAATATTGTTTCTCTTTACAATTAAGGAGGATTGGCTTTGGCGTTTTTTTGTGTGAATCAGTTAAAATGATGACGATTCTGGTAAATACTTCTAAGCAAACTGTATAATTTTGGTAAAACTGTTAAAATACACAATGATAGTTCCCAGAAATGACTAAGAACGTGTAAGAAACACCTCAAGTACACGTAAATAGAGTCTTACTACATTTACTGTCGTATTCAGTTCACGGAGGTTTCCAGTGAAAGCTGTGAAATGACGCAAATACTGGTAATATTTACGTCTCCGGGTACTTCCGGTGGCGTTTTCACGGGACTGTGCTTTGAAATATTAAGACTTCATGCTTACAGAGCTCAGAATTGGTGTCTAACGCCTTGGAATGAGGAGAATAGTGTTTCTGTTTACAATTAAGGAGGATTGGCTTTGGCGTTTTTTTGTGTGAATCAGTTAAAATGGTGACGATTCCGGTAAATACTTCTAGCAAACTGTCTAATTTTGGTAAAACTGTTAAAATACACAATGATAGTTCCCGTAAAGGACTAACAACGTGTAAGAAACACCTCAAGTACACCTAAGTAGAGTCTTACTACATTTAATGTCGTATTCAGTCACGGAGGTTTCCAGTGGAAAGCTGTGAAATGACGCAAATACTGGTAATATTTACGTCTCCGGGTACTTCCGGTGGCGTTTTCACGGGACTGTGCTTTGAAAAATTAAGAGTTCATGCTTACAGAGCTCAGAATTGGTGTCTGAAGCCGTGGAAAGACGAGAATATTGTTTCTATTTACAATTAAGGAGGATTGGCTTTGGCGTTTTTTTGTGTGAATCAGTTAAAATGATGACGATTCTGGTAAATACTTCTAAGCAAACTGTATAATTTTGGTAAAACTGTTAAAATATACAATGATAGTTCCCAGAAATGACTAAGAACGTGTAAGAAACACCTCAAGTACACCTAAATACATTCTTACTATGTTTACTGTCATATTCAATCACGGAGTTTTCTAGTGGAAAGCTGTGAAATGACGCAAATACTGGTAATATTTACGTCTCCGGGTACTTCCGGTGGCGTTTTCACGGGACTGTGCTTTGAAATATTAAGACTTCATGCTTACAGAGCTCAGAATTGGTGTCTAAAGCCTTGGAATGACGAGAATAGTGTTTATGTTTACAATTAAGGAGGATTGGCTTTTGCGTTTTTTTTGTGTGAATCAGTTAAAATGGTGACGATTCCGGTAAATACTTCTAAGCAAACTGTATAATTTTGGTAAAACTGATAAAATACACAATGATAGTTCCCAGAAATTACTAGCAACGTGTAAGAAACACCTCAAGTACACGTAAATAGAGTCTTATTACATTTACTGTCGTATTCAGTTCACGGAGTTTTCCAGTGGAAAGCTGTGAATTGACGCAAATACTGGTAATATTTACGTCTCCGGGTACTTCCGGTGGCGTTTTCACGGGACTGTGCTTTGAAAAATTAAGAGTTCATGCTTACAGAGCTCAGAATTGGTGACTGAAGCCTTGGAAAGACGAGAATATTGTTTCTATTTACAATTAAGGAGGATTGGCTTTGGCGTTTTTTTGTGTGAATCAGTTAAAATGATGACGATTCTGGTAAATACTTCTAAGCAAACTGTCTAATTTTCGTAAAACTGTTAAAATACACAATGATTGTTCCCAGAAATGACTAAGAACGTGTAAGAAACACCTCAAGTACACGTAAATAGAGTCTTACTACATTTAATATCGTATTCAGTCACGGAGGTTTCCAGTGGAAAGCTGTGAAATGACGCAAATACTGGTAATATTTACGTCTCCGGGTACTTCCGGTGGCGTTTTCATGGGACTGTGCTTTGAAATATTAAGAGTTCATGCTTACAGAGCTCAGAATTGGTGTCTAAAGCCTTGGAATGACGAGGATATTGTTTCTCTTTACAATTAAGGAGGATTGGCTTTGGCGTTTTTTTGTGTGAATCAGTTAAAATGGTGACGATTCCGGTAAATACTTCTAAGCAAACTGTCTAATTTTGGTAAAACTGTTAAAATACACAATGATAGTTCCCAGAAATGACTAACAACGTGTAAGAAACACCTCAAGTACACGTAAATAGAGTCTTACTACATTTACTGTCGTATTCAGTTCAGGGAGGTTTCCAGTGGAAAGCTGTGAAATGATGCAAATACTGGTAATATTTGTGTCTCCGGGTACTTCCGGTGGCGTTTTCACGGGACTGTGCTTTGAAAAATTAAGAGTTCATGCTTACAGAGCTCAGAATTGGTGTCTAAAGCCTTGGAATGACGAGGATATTGTTTCTCTTTACAATTAAGGAGGATTGGCTTTGGCGTTTTTTTGTGTGAATCAGTTAAAATGATGACGATTCTGGTAAATACTTCTAAGCAAACTGTATAATTTCGGTAAAACTGTTAAAATACACAATGATAGTTCCCAGAAATGACTAAGAACGTGTAAGAAACACCTCAAGTACACATAAATAGAGTCTTACTAAATTTACTGTCGTATTCAGTTCACGGATGTTTCCAGTGGAAAGCTGTGAAATGACGCAAATACTCATTATATTTACTTCTCCGGGTACTTCCGGTTGCGTTTTCACGGGACTGTGCTTTGAAATATTAAGACTTCATGCTTACAGAGCTCAGAATTGGTGTCTAACGCCTTGGAATGAGGAGAATAGTGTTTCTGTTTACAATTAAGGAGGATTGGCTTTGGCGTTTTTTTGTGTGAATCAGTTAAAATGGTGACGATTCCGGTAAATACTTCTAAGCAAACTGTATAATTTTGGTAAAACTGTTAAAATACACAATGATAGTTCCCAGAAAGGACTAACAACGTGTAAGAAACACCTCAAGTACACTTAAATAGATTCTTACTACATTTACTGTCGTATTCAATCACGGAGTTTTCTAGTGGAAAGCTGTGAAATGGCGCAAATACTGGTAATATTTACGTCTCCGGGTACTTCCGGTGGCGTTTTCACGGGACTGTGCTTTGAAAAATTAAGAGTTCATGCTTACAGAGCTCAGAATTGGTGTCTGAAGCCGTGGAAAGACGAGAATATTGTTTCTATTTACAATTAAGGAGGATTGGCTTTGGCGTTTTTTTGTGTGAATCAGTTAAAATGATGACGATTCTGGTAAATACTTCTAAGCAAACTGTATAATTTTGGTAAAACTGTTAAAATATACAATGATAGTTCCCAGAAATGACTAAGAACGTGTAAGAAACACCTCAAGTACACCTAAATACATTCTTACTATGTTTACTGTCATATTCAATCACGGAGTTTTCTAGTGGAAAGCTGTGAAATGACGCAAATACTGGTAATATTTACGTCTCCGGGTACTTCCGGTGGCGTTTTCACGGGACTGTGCTTTGAAATATTAAGACTTCATGCTTACAGAGCTCAGAATTGGTGTCTGAAGCCTTGGAATGAAGAGAATATTGTTTCTCTTTACAATTAAGGAGGATTGGCTTTGGCGTTTTTGTGTGTGAATCAGTTAAAATGATGACGATTCTGGTAAATACTTCTAAGCAAACTGTATAATTTCGGTAAAACTGTTAAAATACACAATGATAGTTCCCAGAAAGTACTAGCAACGTGTAAGAAACACCTCAAGTACACTTAAATAGATTCTTACAACATTTACTGTCGTATTCAATCAGGGAGTTTTCTAGTGGAAAGCTGTGAAATGACGCAAATACTGGTAATATTTACGTCTCCGGGTACTTCCGGTGGCGTTTTCACGGGACTGTGCTTGAAATATTAAGACTTCATGCTTACACAGCTCAGAATTGGTGTCTAAAGCCTTGGAATGACGAGAATAGTGTTTATGTTTACAATTAAGGAGGATTGGATTTTGCGTTTTTTTTGTGTGAATCAGTTAAAATGGTGACGATTCCGGTAAATACTTCTAAGCAAACTGTCTAATTTTGGTAAAACTGTTAAAATACACAATGATAGTTCCCAGAAATGACTAAGAACGTGTAAGAAACACCTCAAGTACACGTAAATAGAGTCTTACTACATATAATGTCGTATTCAGTCACGGAGGTTTCCAGTGGAAAGCTGTGAAATGACGCAAATACTGGTAATATTTACGTCTCCGGGTACTTCCGGTGGCGTTTTCACGGGACTGTGCTTTGAGAAATTAAGAGTTCATGCTTACAGAGCTCAGAATTGGTGTCTGAAGCCTTGGAATGAAGAGAATATTGTTTCTCTTTACAATTAAGGAGGATTGGCTTTGGCGTTTTTTTGTGTGAATCAGTTAAAATGATGACGATTCTGGTAAATACTTCTAAGCAAACTGTATAATTTTGGTAAAACTGTTAAAATACACAATGATAGTTCCCAGAAATGACTAAGAACGTGTAAGAAACACCTCAAGTACACGTAAATAGAGTCTTACTACATTTACTGTCGTATTCAGTTCACGGAGGTTTCCAGTGAAAGCTGTGAAATGACGCAAATACTGGTAATATTTACGTCTCCGGGTACTTCCGGTGGCGTTTTCACGGGACTGTGCTTTGAAATATTAAGACTTCATGCTTACAGAGCTCAGAATTGGTGTCTAACGCCTTGGAATGAGGAGAATAGTGTTTCTGTTTACAATTAAGGAGGATTGGCTTTGGCGTTTTTTTGTGTGAATCAGTTAAAATGGTGACGATTCCGGTAAATACTTCTAGCAAACTGTCTAATTTTGGTAAAACTGTTAAAATACACAATGATAGTTCCCGTAAAGGACTAACAACGTGTAAGAAACACCTCAAGTACACCTAAGTAGAGTCTTACTACATTTAATGTCGTATTCAGTCACGGAGGTTTCCAGTGGAAAGCTGTGAAATGACGCAAATACTGGTAATATTTACGTCTCCGGGTACTTCCGGTGGCGTTTTCACGGGACTGTGCTTTGAAAAATTAAGAGTTCATGCTTACAGAGCTCAGAATTGGTGTCTGAAGCCGTGGAAAGACGAGAATATTGTTTCTATTTACAATTAAGGAGGATTGGCTTTGGCGTTTTTTTGTGTGAATCAGTTAAAATGATGACGATTCTGGTAAATACTTCTAAGCAAACTGTATAATTTTGGTAAAACTGTTAAAATATACAATGATAGTTCCCAGAAATGACTAAGAACGTGTAAGAAACACCTCAAGTACACCTAAATACATTCTTACTATGTTTACTGTCATATTCAATCACGGAGTTTTCTAGTGGAAAGCTGTGAAATGACGCAAATACTGGTAATATTTACGTCTCCGGGTACTTCCGGTGGCGTTTTCACGGGACTGTGCTTTGAAATATTAAGACTTCATGCTTACAGAGCTCAGAATTGGTGTCTAAAGCCTTGGAATGACGAGAATAGTGTTTATGTTTACAATTAAGGAGGATTGGCTTTTGCGTTTTTTTTGTGTGAATCAGTTAAAATGGTGACGATTCCGGTAAATACTTCTAAGCAAACTGTATAATTTTGGTAAAACTGATAAAATACACAATGATAGTTCCCAGAAATTACTAGCAACGTGTAAGAAACACCTCAAGTACACGTAAATAGAGTCTTATTACATTTACTGTCGTATTCAGTTCACGGAGTTTTTCAGTGGAAAACTGTGAATTGACGCAAATACTGGTAATATTTACGTCTCCGGGTACTTCCGGTGGCGTTTTCACGGGACTGTGCTTTGAAAAATTAAGAGTTCATGCTTACAGAGCTCAGAATTGGTGTCTGAAGCCTTGGAAAGACGAGAATATTGTTTCTATTTACAATTAAGGAGGATTGGCTTTGGCGTTTTTTTGTGTGAATCAGTTAAAATGATGACGATTCTGGTAAATACTTCTAAGCAAACTGTATAATTTTGGTAAAACTGTTAAAATATACAATGATAGTTCCCAGAAATGACTAAGAACGTGTAAGAAACACCTCAAGTACACCTAAATACATTCTTACTACGTTTACTGTCATATTCAATCACGGAGTTTTCCAGTGAAAAGCTGTGAAATGACGCAAATACTGGTAATATTTACGTCTCCGGGTACTTCCGGTGGCGTTTTCACGGGACCGTGCTTTGAAATATTAAGACTTCATGCTTACAGAGCTCAGAATTGGTGTCTAAAGCCTTGGAATGACGAGAATAGTGTTTATGTTTACAATTAAGGAGGATTGGCTTTTGCGTTTTTTTTGTGTGAATCAGTTAAAATGGTGACGATTCCGGTAAATACTTCTAAGCAAACTGTATAATTTTGGTAAAACTGATAAAATACACAATGATAGTTCCCAGAAAGTACTAGCAACGTGTAAGAAACACCTCAAGTACACGTAAATAGAGTCTTACTACATTTACTGTCGTATTCAGTTCACGGAGGTTTCCAGTGGAAAGCTGTGAAATGACGCAAATACTGGTAATATTTACGTCTCCGGGTACTTCCGGTGGCGTTTTCACGGGACTGTGCTTTGAAATATTAAGACTTCATGCTTACAGAGCTCAGAATTGGTGTCTAACGCCTTGGAATGAGGAGAGTAGTGTTTCTGTTTACAATTAAGGAGGATTGGCTTTGGCGTTTTTTTGTGTGAATCAGTTAAAATGGTGACGATTCCGGTAAATACTTCTAAGCAAACTGTATAATTTCGGTAAAACTGTTAAAATACACAATGATAGTTCCCAGAAAGTACTAGCAACGTGTAAGAAACACCTCAAGTACACTTAAATAGATTCTTACAACATTTACTGTCGTATTCAATCAGGGAGTTTTCTAGTGGAAAGCTGTGAAATGACGCAAATACTGGTAATATTTACGTCTCCGGGTACTTCCGGTGGCGTTTTCACGGGACTGTGCTTGAAATATTAAGACTTCATGCTTACACAGCTCAGAATTGGTGTCTAAAGCCTTGGAATGACGAGAATAGTGTTTATGTTTACAATTAAGGAGGATTGGATTTTGCGTTTTTTTTGTGTGAATCAGTTAAAATGGTGACGATTCCGGTAAATACTTCTAAGCAAACTGTCTAATTTTGGTAAAACTGTTAAAATACACAATGATAGTTCCCAGAAATGACTAAGAACGTGTAAGAAACACCTCAAGTACACGTAAATAGAGTCTTACTACATATAATGTCGTATTCAGTCACGGAGGTTTCCAGTGGAAAGCTGTGAAATGACGCAAATACTGGTAATATTTACGTCTCCGGGTACTTCCGGTGGCGTTTTCACGGGACTGTGCTTTGAGAAATTAAGAGTTCATGCTTACAGAGCTCAGAATTGGTGTCTGAAGCCTTGGAATGAAGAGAATATTGTTTCTCTTTACAATTAAGGAGGATTGGCTTTGGCGTTTTTTTGTGTGAATCAGTTAAAATGATGACGATTCTGGTAAATACTTCTAAGCAAACTGTATAATTTTGGTAAAACTGTTAAAATACACAATGATAGTTCCCAGAAATGACTAAGAACGTGTAAGAAACACCTCAAGTACACGTAAATAGAGTCTTACTACATTTACTGTCGTATTCAGTTCACGGAGGTTTCCAGTGAAAGCTGTGAAATGACGCAAATACTGGTAATATTTACGTCTCCGGGTACTTCCGGTGGCGTTTTCACGGGACTGTGCTTTGAAATATTAAGACTTCATGCTTACAGAGCTCAGAATTGGTGTCTAACGCCTTGGAATGAGGAGAATAGTGTTTCTGTTTACAATTAAGGAGGATTGGCTTTGGCGTTTTTTTGTGTGAATCAGTTAAAATGGTGACGATTCCGGTAAATACTTCTAGCAAACTGTCTAATTTTGGTAAAACTGTTAAAATACACAATGATAGTTCCCGTAAAGGACTAACAACGTGTAAGAAACACCTCAAGTACACCTAAGTAGAGTCTTACTACATTTAATGTCGTATTCAGTCACGGAGGTTTCCAGTGGAAAGCTGTGAAATGACGCAAATACTGGTAATATTTACGTCTCCGGGTACTTCCGGTGGCGTTTTCACGGGACTGTGCTTTGAAAAATTAAGAGTTCATGCTTACAGAGCTCAGAATTGGTGTCTGAAGCCGTGGAAAGACGAGAATATTGTTTCTATTTACAATTAAGGAGGATTGGCTTTGGCGTTTTTTTGTGTGAATCAGTTAAAATGATGACGATTCTGGTAAATACTTCTAAGCAAACTGTATAATTTTGGTAAAACTGTTAAAATATACAATGATAGTTCCCAGAAATGACTAAGAACGTGTAAGAAACACCTCAAGTACACCTAAATACATTCTTACTATGTTTACTGTCATATTCAATCACGGAGTTTTCTAGTGGAAAGCTGTGAAATGACGCAAATACTGGTAATATTTACGTCTCCGGGTACTTCCGGTGGCGTTTTCACGGGACTGTGCTTTGAAATATTAAGACTTCATGCTTACAGAGCTCAGAATTGGTGTCTAAAGCCTTGGAATGACGAGAATAGTGTTTATGTTTACAATTAAGGAGGATTGGCTTTTGCGTTTTTTTTGTGTGAATCAGTTAAAATGGTGACGATTCCGGTAAATACTTCTAAGCAAACTGTATAATTTTGGTAAAACTGATAAAATACACAATGATAGTTCCCAGAAATTACTAGCAACGTGTAAGAAACACCTCAAGTACACGTAAATAGAGTCTTATTACATTTACTGTCGTATTCAGTTCACGGAGTTTTTCAGTGGAAAACTGTGAATTGACGCAAATACTGGTAATATTTACGTCTCCGGGTACTTCCGGTGGCGTTTTCACGGGACTGTGCTTTGAAAAATTAAGAGTTCATGCTTACAGAGCTCAGAATTGGTGTCTGAAGCCTTGGAAAGACGAGAATATTGTTTCTATTTACAATTAAGGAGGATTGGCTTTGGCGTTTTTTTGTGTGAATCAGTTAAAATGATGACGATTCTGGTAAATACTTCTAAGCAAACTGTATAATTTTGGTAAAACTGTTAAAATATACAATGATAGTTCCCAGAAATGACTAAGAACGTGTAAGAAACACCTCAAGTACACCTAAATACATTCTTACTACGTTTACTGTCATATTCAATCACGGAGTTTTCCAGTGAAAAGCTGTGAAATGACGCAAATACTGGTAATATTTACGTCTCCGGGTACTTCCGGTGGCGTTTTCACGGGACCGTGCTTTGAAATATTAAGACTTCATGCTTACAGAGCTCAGAATTGGTGTCTAAAGCCTTGGAATGACGAGAATAGTGTTTATGTTTACAATTAAGGAGGATTGGCTTTTGCGTTTTTTTTGTGTGAATCAGTTAAAATGGTGACGATTCCGGTAAATACTTCTAAGCAAACTGTATAATTTTGGTAAAACTGATAAAATACACAATGATAGTTCCCAGAAAGTACTAGCAACGTGTAAGAAACACCTCAAGTACACGTAAATAGAGTCTTACTACATTTACTGTCGTATTCAGTTCACGGAGGTTTCCAGTGGAAAGCTGTGAAATGACGCAAATACTGGTAATATTTACGTCTCCGGGTACTTCCGGTGGCGTTTTCACGGGACTGTGCTTTGAAATATTAAGACTTCATGCTTACAGAGCTCAGAATTGGTGTCTAACGCCTTGGAATGAGGAGAGTAGTGTTTCTGTTTACAATTAAGGAGGATTGGCTTTGGCGTTTTTTTGTGTGAATCAGTTAAAATGGTGACGATTCCGGTAAATACTTCTAAGCAAACTGTCTAATTTTGGTAAAACTGTTAAAATACACAATGATAGTTCCCATAAAGGACTAACAACGTGTAAGAAACACCTCAAGTACACTTAAATAGATTCTTACAACATTTACTGTCGTATTCAATCAGGGAGTTTTCTAGTGGAAAGCTGTGAAATGACGCAAATACTGGTAATATTTACGTCTCCGGGTACTTCCGGTGGCGTTTTCACGGGACTGTGCTTGAAATATTAAGACTTCATGCTTACACAGCTCAGAATTGGTGTCTAAAGCCTTGGAATGACGAGAATAGTGTTTATGTTTACAATTAAGGAGGATTGGATTTTGCGTTTTTTTTGTGTGAATCAGTTAAAATGGTGACGATTCTGGTAAATACTTCTAAGCAAACTGTCTAATTTTGGTAAAACTGTTAAAATACACAATGATAGTTCCCAGAAATGACTAAGAACGTGTAAGAAACACCTCAAGTACACGTAAATAGAGTCTTACTACATATAATGTCGTATTCAGTCACGGAGGTTTCCAGTGGAAAGCTGTGAAATGACGCAAATACTGGTAATATTTACGTCTCCGGGTACTTCCGGTGGCGTTTTCACGGGACTGTGCTTTGAAATATTAAGACTTCATGCTTACAGAGCTCAGAATTGGTGTCTAACGCCTTGGAATGAGGAGAATAGTGTTTCTGTTTACAATTAAGGAGGATTGGCTTTGGCGTTTTTTTGTGTGAATCAGTTAAAATGGTGACGATTCCGGTAAATACTTCTAGCAAACTGTCTAATTTTGGTAAAACTGTTAAAATACACAATGATAGTTCCCATAAAGGACTAACAACGTGTAAGAAACACCTCAAGTACACCTAAGTAGAGTCTTACTACATTTAATGTCGTATTCAGTCACGGAGGTTTCCAGTGGAAAGCTGTGAATTGACGCAAATACTGGTAATATTTACGTCTCCGGGTACTTCCGGTGGCGTTTTCACGGGACTGTGCTTTGAAAAATTAAGAGTTCATGCTTACAGAGCTCAGAATTGGTGTCTGAAGCCTTGGAAAGACGAGAATATTGTTTCTATTTACAATTAAGGAGGATTGGCTTTGGCGTTTTTTTGTGTGAATCAGTTAAAATGATGACGATTCTGGTAAATACTTCTAAGCAAACTGTATAATTTTGGTAAAACTGTTAAAATATACAATGATAGTTCCCAGAAATGACTAAGAACGTGTAAGAAACACCTCAAGTACACCTAAATACATTCTTACTACGTTTACTGTCATATTCAATCACGGAGTTTTCCAGTGAAAAGCTGTGAAATGACGCAAATACTGGTAATATTTACGTCTCCGGGTACTTCCGGTGGCGTTTTCACGGGACCGTGCTTTGAAATATTAAGACTTCATGCTTACAGAGCTCAGAATTGGTGTCTAAAGCCTTGGAATGACGAGAATAGTGTTTATGTTTACAATTAAGGAGGATTGGCTTTTGCGTTTTTTTTGTGTGAATCAGTTAAAATGGTGACGATTCCGGTAAATACTTCTAAGCAAACTGTATAATTTTGGTAAAACTGATAAAATACACAATGATAGTTCCCAGAAAGTACTAGCAACGTGTAAGAAACACCTCAAGTACACGTAAATAGAGTCTTACTACATTTACTGTCGTATTCAGTTCACGGAGGTTTCCAGTGGAAAGCTGTGAAATGACGCAAATACTGGTAATATTTACGTCTCCGGGTACTTCCGGTGGCGTTTTCACGGGACTGTGCTTTGAAATATTAAGACTTCATGCTTACAGAGCTCAGAATTGGTGTCTAACGCCTTGGAATGAGGAGAGTAGTGTTTCTGTTTACAATTAAGGAGGATTGGCTTTGGCGTTTTTTTGTGTGAATCAGTTAAAATGGTGACGATTCCGGTAAATACTTCTAAGCAAACTGTCTAATTTTGGTAAAACTGTTAAAATACACAATGATAGTTCCCATAAAGGACTAACAACGTGTAAGAAACACCTCAAGTACACTTAAATAGATTCTTACAACATTTACTGTCGTATTCAATCAGGGAGTTTTCTAGTGGAAAGCTGTGAAATGACGCAAATACTGGTAATATTTACGTCTCCGGGTACTTCCGGTGGCGTTTTCACGGGACTGTGCTTGAAATATTAAGACTTCATGCTTACACAGCTCAGAATTGGTGTCTAAAGCCTTGGAATGACGAGAATAGTGTTTATGTTTACAATTAAGGAGGATTGGATTTTGCGTTTTTTTTGTGTGAATCAGTTAAAATGGTGACGATTCTGGTAAATACTTCTAAGCAAACTGTCTAATTTTGGTAAAACTGTTAAAATACACAATGATAGTTCCCAGAAATGACTAAGAACGTGTAAGAAACACCTCAAGTACACGTAAATAGAGTCTTACTACATATAATGTCGTATTCAGTCACGGAGGTTTCCAGTGGAAAGCTGTGAAATGACGCAAATACTGGTAATATTTACGTCTCCGGGTACTTCCGGTGGCGTTTTCACGGGACTGTGCTTTGAAATATTAAGACTTCATGCTTACAGAGCTCAGAATTGGTGTCTAACGCCTTGGAATGAGGAGAATAGTGTTTCTGTTTACAATTAAGGAGGATTGGCTTTGGCGTTTTTTTGTGTGAATCAGTTAAAATGGTGACGATTCCGGTAAATACTTCTAGCAAACTGTCTAATTTTGGTAAAACTGTTAAAATACACAATGATAGTTCCCATAAAGGACTAACAACGTGTAAGAAACACCTCAAGTACACCTAAGTAGAGTCTTACTACATTTAATGTCGTATTCAGTCACGGAGGTTTCCAGTGGAAAGCTGTGAAATGACGCAAATACTGGTAATATTTACGTCTCCGGGTACTTCCGGTGGCGTTTTCACGGGACTGTGCTTTGAAAAATTAAGAGTTCATGCTTACAGAGCTCAGAATTGGTGTCTGAAGCCGTGGAAAGACGAGAATATTGTTTCTATTTACAATTAAGGAGGATTGGCTTTGGCGTTTTTTTGTGTGAATCAGTTAAAATGATGACGATTCTGGTAAATACTTCTAAGCAAACTGTATAATTTTGGTAAAACTGTTAAAATATACAATGATAGTTCCCAGAAATGACTAAGAACGTGTAAGAAACACCTCAAGTACACCTAAATACATTCTTACTATGTTTACTGTCATATTCAATCACGGAGTTTTCTAGTGGAAAGCTGTGAAATGACGCAAATACTGGTAATATTTACGTCTCCGGGTACTTCCGGTGGCGTTTTCACGGGACTGTGCTTTGAAATATTAAGACTTCATGCTTACAGAGCTCAGAATTGGTGTCTAAAGCCTTGGAATGACGAGAATAGTGTTTATGTTTACAATTAAGGAGGATTGGCTTTTGCGTTTTTTTTGTGTGAATCAGTTAAAATGGTGACGATTCCGGTAAATACTTCTAAGCAAACTGTATAATTTTGGTAAAACTGATAAAATACACAATGATAGTTCCCAGAAATTACTAGCAACGTGTAAGAAACACCTCAAGTACACGTAAATAGAGTCTTATTACATTTACTGTCGTATTCAGTTCACGGAGTTTTCCAGTGGAAAGCTGTGAATTGACGCAAATACTGGTAATATTTACGTCTCCGGGTACTTCCGGTGGCGTTTTCACGGGACTGTGCTTTGAAAAATTAAGAGTTCATGCTTACAGAGCTCAGAATTGGTGTCTGAAGCCTTGGAAAGACGAGAATATTGTTTCTATTTACAATTAAGGAGGATTGGCTTTGGCGTTTTTTTGTGTGAATCAGTTAAAATGATGACGATTCTGGTAAATACTTCTAAGCAAACTGTATAATTTTGGTAAAACTGTTAAAATATACAATGATAGTTCCCAGAAATGACTAAGAACGTGTAAGAAACACCTCAAGTACACCTAAATACATTCTTACTACGTTTACTGTCATATTCAATCACGGAGTTTTCCAGTGAAAAGCTGTGAAATGACGCAAATACTGGTAATATTTACGTCTCCGGGTACTTCCGGTGGCGTTTTCACGGGACCGTGCTTTGAAATATTAAGACTTCATGCTTACAGAGCTCAGAATTGGTGTCTAAAGCCTTGGAATGACGAGAATAGTGTTTATGTTTACAATTAAGGAGGATTGGCTTTTGCGTTTTTTTTGTGTGAATCAGTTAAAATGGTGACGATTCCGGTAAATACTTCTAAGCAAACTGTCTAATTTTGGTAAAACTGTTAAAATACACAATGATAGTTCCCAGAAAGTACTAGCAACGTGTAAGAAACACCTCAAGTACACTTAAATAGATTCTTACAACATTTACGGTCGTATTCAATCAGGTAGTTTTCTAGTGGAAAGCTGTGAAATGACGCAAATACTGGTAATATTTACGTCTCCGGGTACTTCCGGTGGCG
Source organism: Myotis daubentonii (assembly GCF_963259705.1). Taxonomy (NCBI): domain Eukaryota; kingdom Metazoa; phylum Chordata; class Mammalia; order Chiroptera; family Vespertilionidae; genus Myotis; species Myotis daubentonii. Next base: position 347,949 of record NW_026775470.1, read on the forward strand.
TTTTCACGGGACTGTGCTTGAAATATTAAGACTTCATGCTTACAGAGCTCAGAATTGGTGTCTAAAGCCTTGGAATGACGAGAATAGTGTTTATGTTTACAATTAAGGAGGATTGGCTTTTGCGTTTTTTTTGTGTGAATCAGTTAAAATGGTGACGATTCCGGTAAATACTTCTAAGCAAACTGTCTAATTTTGGTAAAACTGTTAAAATACACAATGATAGTTCCCAGAAATGACTAAGAACGTGTAAGAAACACCTCAAGTACACCTAAATACATTCTTACTATGTTTACTGTCATATTCAATCACGGAGTTTTCTAGTGGAAAGCTGTGAAATGACGCAAATACTGGTAATATTTACGTCTCCGGGTACTTCCGGTGGCGTTTTCACGGGACTGTGCTTTGAAATATTAAGACTTCATGCTTACAGAGCTCAGAATTGGTGTCTAACGCCTTGGAATGAGGAGAGTAGTGTTTCTGTTTACAATTAAGGAGGATTGGCTTTGGCGTTTTTTTGTGTGAATCAGTTAAAATGGTGACGATTCCGGTAAATACTTCTAAGCAAACTGTCTAATTTTGGTAAAACTGTTAAAATACACAATGATAGTTCCCATAAAGGACTAACAACGTGTAAGAAACACCTCAAGTACACTTAAATAGATTCTTACAACATTTACTGTCGTATTCAATCAGGGAGTTTTCTAGTGGAAAGCTGTGAAATGACGCAAATACTGGTAATATTTACGTCTCCGGGTACTTCCGGTGGCGTTTTCACGGGACTGTGCTTTGAAATATTAAGACTTCATGCTTACAGAGCTCAGAATTGGTGTCTAACGCCTTGGAATGAGGAGAGTAGTGTTTCTGTTTACAATTAAGGAGGATTGGCTTTGGCGTTTTTTTGTGTGAATCAGTTAAAATGGTGACGATTCCGGTAAATACTTCTAAGCAAACTGTCTAATTTTGGTAAAACTGTTAAAATACACAATGATAGTTCCCATAAAGGACTAACAACGTGTAAGAAACACCTCAAGTACACTTAAATAGATTCTTACAACATTTACTGTCGTATTCAATCAGGGAGTTTTCTAGTGGAAAGCTGTGAAATGACGCAAATACTGGTAATATTTACGTCTCCGGGTACTTCTGGTGGCGTTTTCACGGGACTGTGCTTGAAATATTAAGACTTCATGCTTACACAGCTCAGAATTGGTGTCTAAAGCCTTGGAATGACGAGAATAGTGTTTATGTTTACAATTAAGGAGGATTGGATTTTGCGTTTTTTTTGTGTGAATCAGTTAAAATGGTGACGATTCTGGTAAATACTTCTAAGCAAACTGTCTAATTTTGGTAAAACTGTTAAAATACACAATGATAGTTCCCAGAAATGACTAAGAACGTGTAAGAAACACCTCAAGTACACGTAAATAGAGTCTTACTACATATAATGTCGTATTCAGTCACGGAGGTTTCCAGTGGAAAGCTGTGAAATGACGCAAATACTGGTAATATTTACGTCTCCGGGTACTTCCGGTGGCGTTTTCACGGGACTGTGCTTTGAAATATTAAGACTTCATGCTTACAGAGCTCAGAATTGGTGTCTAACGCCTTGGAATGAGGAGAATAGTGTTTCTGTTTACAATTAAGGAGGATTGGCTTTGGCGTTTTTTTGTGTGAATCAGTTAAAATGGTGACGATTCCGGTAAATACTTCTAGCAAACTGTCTAATTTTGGTAAAACTGTTAAAATACACAATGATAGTTCCCATAAAGGACTAACAACGTGTAAGAAACACCTCAAGTACACCTAAGTAGAGTCTTACTACATTTAATGTCGTATTCAGTCACGGAGGTTTCCAGTGGAAAGCTGTGAAATGACGCAAATACTGGTAATATTTACGTCTCCGGGTACTTCCGGTGGCGTTTTCACGGGACTGTGCTTTGAAAAATTAAGAGTTCATGCTTACAGAGCTCAGAATTGGTGTCTGAAGCCGTGGAAAGACGAGAATATTGTTTCTATTTACAATTAAGGAGGATTGGCTTTGGCGTTTTTTTGTGTGAATCAGTTAAAATGATGACGATTCTGGTAAATACTTCTAAGCAAACTGTATAATTTTGGTAAAACTGTTAAAATATACAATGATAGTTCCCAGAAATGACTAAGAACGTGTAAGAAACACCTCAAGTACACCTAAATACATTCTTACTATGTTTACTGTCATATTCAATCACGGAGTTTTCTAGTGGAAAGCTGTGAAATGACGCAAATACTGGTAATATTTACGTCTCCGGGTACTTCCGGTGGCGTTTTCACGGGACTGTGCTTTGAAATATTAAGACTTCATGCTTACAGAGCTCAGAATTGGTGTCTAAAGCCTTGGAATGACGAGAATAGTGTTTATGTTTACAATTAAGGAGGATTGGCTTTTGCGTTTTTTTTGTGTGAATCAGTTAAAATGGTGACGATTCCGGTAAATACTTCTAAGCAAACTGTATAATTTTGGTAAAACTGATAAAATACACAATGATAGTTCCCAGAAATTACTAGCAACGTGTAAGAAACACCTCAAGTACACGTAAATAGAGTCTTATTACATTTACTGTCGTATTCAGTTCACGGAGTTTTCCAGTGGAAAGCTGTGAATTGACGCAAATACTGGTAATATTTACGTCTCCGGGTACTTCCGGTGGCGTTTTCACGGGACTGTGCTTTGAAAAATTAAGAGTTCATGCTTACAGAGCTCAGAATTGGTGTCTGAAGCCTTGGAAAGACGAGAATATTGTTTCTATTTACAATTAAGGAGGATTGGCTTTGGCGTTTTTTTGTGTGAATCAGTTAAAATGATGACGATTCTGGTAAATACTTCTAAGCAAACTGTATAATTTTGGTAAAACTGTTAAAATATACAATGATAGTTCCCAGAAAGTACTAGCAACGTGTAAGAAACACCTCAAGTACACTTAAATAGATTCTTACAACATTTACGGTCGTATTCAATCAGGGAGTTTTCTAGTGGAAAGCTGTGAAATGACGCAAATACTGGTAATATTTACGTCTCCGGGTACTTCCGGTGGCGTTTTCACGGGACTGTGCTTGAAATATTAAGACTTCATGCTTACAGAGCTCAGAATTGGTGTCTAAAGCCTTGGAATGACGAGAATAGTGTTTATGTTTACAATTAAGGAGGATTGGCTTTTGCGTTTTTTTTGTGTGAATCAGTTAAAATGGTGACGATTCCGGTAAATACTTCTAAGCAAACTGTCTAATTTTGGTAAAACTGTTAAAATACACAATGATAGTTCCCAGAAATGACTAAGAACGTGTAAGAAACACCTCAAGTACACCTAAATACATTCTTACTATGTTTACTGTCATATTCAATCACGGAGTTTTCTAGTGGAAAGCTGTGAAATGACGCAAATACTGGTAATATTTACGTCTCCGGGTACTTCCGGTGGCGTTTTCACGGGACTGTGCTTTGAAATATTAAGACTTCATGCTTACAGAGCTCAGAATTGGTGTCTAACGCCTTGGAATGAGGAGAGTAGTGTTTCTGTTTACAATTAAGGAGGATTGGCTTTGGCGTTTTTTTGTGTGAATCAGTTAAAATGGTGACGATTCCGGTAAATACTTCTAAGCAAACTGTCTAATTTTGGTAAAACTGTTAAAATACACAATGATAGTTCCCATAAAGGACTAACAACGTGTAAGAAACACCTCAAGTACACTTAAATAGATTCTTACAACATTTACTGTCATATTCAATCAGGGAGTTTTCTAGTGGAAAGCTGTGAAATGACGCAAATACTGGTAATATTTACGTCTCCGGGTACTTCCGGTGGCGTTTTCACGGGACTGTGCTTGAAATATTAAGACTTCATGCTTACACAGCTCAGAATTGGTGTCTAAAGCCTTGGAATGACGAGAATAGTGTTTATGTTTACAATTAAGGAGGATTGGATTTTGCGTTTTTTTTGTGTGAATCAGTTAAAATGGTGACGATTCTGGTAAATACTTCTAAGCAAACTGTCTAATTTTGGTAAAACTGTTAAAATACACAATGATAGTTCCCAGAAATGACTAAGAACGTGTAAGAAACACCTCAAGTACACGTAAATAGAGTCTTACTACATATAATGTCGTATTCAGTCACGGAGGTTTCCAGTGGAAAGCTGTGAAATGACGCAAATACTGGTAATATTTACGTCTCCGGGTACTTCCGGTGGCGTTTTCACGGGACTGTGCTTTGAGAAATTAAGAGTTCATGCTTACAGAGCTCAGAATTGGTGTCTGAAGCCTTGGAATGAAGAGAATATTGTTTCTCTTTACAATTAAGGAGGATTGGCTTTGGCGTTTTTTTGTGTGAATCAGTTAAAATGATGACGATTCTGGTAAATACTTCTAAGCAAACTGTATAATTTTGGTAAAACTGTTAAAATACACAATGATAGTTCCCAGAAATGACTAAGAACGTGTAAGAAACACCTCAAGTACACGTAAATAGAGTCTTACTACATTTACTGTCGTATTCAGTTCACGGAGGTTTCCAGTGAAAGCTGTGAAATGACGCAAATACTGGTAATATTTACGTCTCCGGGTACTTCCGGTGGCGTTTTCACGGGACTGTGCTTTGAAATATTAAGACTTCATGCTTACAGAGCTCAGAATTGGTGTCTAACGCCTTGGAATGAGGAGAATAGTGTTTCTGTTTACAATTAAGGAGGATTGGCTTTGGCGTTTTTTTGTGTGAATCAGTTAAAATGGTGACGATTCCGGTAAATACTTCTAGCAAACTGTCTAATTTTGGTAAAACTGTTAAAATACACAATGATAGTTCCCGTAAAGGACTAACAACGTGTAAGAAACACCTCAAGTACACCTAAGTAGAGTCTTACTACATTTAATGTCGTATTCAGTCACGGAGGTTTCCAGTGGAAAGCTGTGAAATGACGCAAATACTGGTAATATTTACGTCTCCGGGTACTTCCGGTGGCGTTTTCACGGGACTGTGCTTTGAAAAATTAAGAGTTCATGCTTACAGAGCTCAGAATTGGTGTCTGAAGCCGTGGAAAGACGAGAATATTGTTTCTATTTACAATTAAGGAGGATTGGCTTTGGCGTTTTTTTGTGTGAATCAGTTAAAATGATGACGATTCTGGTAAATACTTCTAAGCAAACTGTATAATTTTGGTAAAACTGTTAAAATATACAATGATAGTTCCCAGAAATGACTAAGAACGTGTAAGAAACACCTCAAGTACACCTAAATACATTCTTACTATGTTTACTGTCATATTCAATCACGGAGTTTTCTAGTGGAAAGCTGTGAAATGACGCAAATACTGGTAATATTTACGTCTCCGGGTACTTCCGGTGGCGTTTTCACGGGACTGTGCTTTGAAATATTAAGACTTCATGCTTACAGAGCTCAGAATTGGTGTCTAAAGCCTTGGAATGACGAGAGTAGTGTTTATGTTTACAATTAAGGAGGATTGGCTTTTGCGTTTTTTTTTGTGTGAATCAGTTAAAATGGTGACGATTCCGGTAAATACTTCTAAGCAAACTGTATAATTTTGGTAAAACTGATAAAATACACAATGATAGTTCCCAGAAATTACTAGCAACGTGTAAGAAACACCTCAAGTACACGTAAATAGAGTCTTATTACATTTACTGTCGTATTCAGTTCACGGAGTTTTCCAGTGGAAAGCTGTGAATTGACGCAAATACTGGTAATATTTACGTCTCCGGGTACTTCCGGTGGCGTTTTCACGGGACTGTGCTTTGAAAAATTAAGAGTTCATGCTTACAGAGCTCAGAATTGGTGACTGAAGCCTTGGAAAGACGAGAATATTGTTTCTATTTACAATTAAGGAGGATTGGCTTTGGCGTTTTTTTGTGTGAATCAGTTAAAATGATGACGATTCTGGTAAATACTTCTAAGCAAACTGTATAATTTTGGTAAAACTGTTAAAATATACAATGATAGTTCCCAGAAATGACTAAGAACGTGTAAGAAACACCTCAAGTACACCTAAATACATTCTTACTACGTTTACTGTCATATTCAATCACGGAGTTTTCCAGTGAAAAGCTGTGAAATGACGCAAATACTGGTAATATTTACGTCTCCGGGTACTTCCGGTGGCGTTTTCACGGGACCGTGCTTTGAAATATTAAGACTTCATGCTTACAGAGCTCAGAATTGGTGTCTAAAGCCTTGGAATGACGAGAATAGTGTTTATGTTTACAATTAAGGAGGATTGGCTTTTGCGTTTTTTTTGTGTGAATCAGTTAAAATGGTGACGATTCCGGTAAATACTTCTAAGCAAACTGTCTAATTTTGGTAAAACTGTTAAAATACACAATGATAGTTCCCAGAAAGTACTAGCAACGTGTAAGAAACACCTCAAGTACACTTAAATAGTTTCTTACAACATTTACGGTCGTATTCAATCAGGGAGTTTTCTAGTGGAAAGCTGTGAAATGACGCAAATACTGGTAATATTTACGTCTCCGGGTACTTCCGGTGGCGTTTTCACGGGACTGTGCTTGAAATATTAAGACTTCATGCTTACAGAGCTCAGAATTGGTGTCTAAAGCCTTGGAATGACGAGAATAGTGTTTATGTTTACAATTAAGGAGGATTGGCTTTTGCGTTTTTTTTGTGTGAATCAGTTAAAATGGTGACGATTCCGGTAAATACTTCTAAGCAAACTGTCTAATTTTGGTAAAACTGTTAAAATACACAATGATAGTTCCCAGAAATGACTAAGAACGTGTAAGAAACACCTCAAGTACACCTAAATACATTCTTACTATGTTTACTGTCATATTCAATCACGGAGTTTTCTAGTGGAAAGCTGTGAAATGACGCAAATACTGGTAATATTTACGTCTCCGGGTACTTCCGGTGGCGTTTTCACGGGACTGTGCTTTGAAATATTAAGACTTCATGCTTACAGAGCTCAGAATTGGTGTCTAAAGCCTTGGAATGACGAGAATAGTGTTTATGTTTACAATTAAGGAGGATTGGCTTTTGCGTTTTTTTTGTGTGAATCAGTTAAAATGGTGACGATTCCGGTAAATACTTCTAAGCAAACTGTATAATTTTGGTAAAACTGATAAAATACACAATGATAGTTCCCAGAAAGTACTAGCAACGTGTAAGAAACACCTCAAGTACACGTAAATAGAGTCTTACTACATTTACTGTCATATTCAGTTCACGGAGGTTTCCAGTGGAAAGCTGTGAAATGACGCAAATACTGGTAATATTTACGTCTCCGGGTACTTCCGGTGGCGTTTTCACGGGACTGTGCTTTGAAATATTAAGACTTCATGCTTACAGAGCTCAGAATTGGTGTCTAACGCCTTGGAATGAGGAGAGTAGTGTTTCTGTTTACAATTAAGGAGGATTGGCTTTGGCGTTTTTTTGTGTGAATCAGTTAAAATGGTGACGATTCCGGTAAATACTTCTAAGCAAACTGTCTAATTTTGGTAAAACTGTTAAAATACACAATGATAGTTCCCATAAAGGACTAACAACGTGTAAGAAACACCTCAAGTACACGTAAGTAGAGTCTTACTACATTTAATGTCGTATTCAGTCACGGAGGTTTCCAGTGGAAAGCTGTGAAATGACGCAAATACTGGTAATATTTACGTCTCCGGGTACTTCCGGTGGCGTTTTCACGGGACTGTGCTTTGAAAAATTAAGAGTTCATGCTTACAGAGCTCAGAATTGGTGTCTGAAGCCTTGGAATGAGGAGAATATTGTTTCTCTTTACAATTAAGGAGGATTGGCTTTGGCGTTTTTTTGTGTGAATCAGTTAAAATGATGACGATTCTGGTAAATACTTCTAAGCAAACTGTATAATTTTGGTAAAACTGTTAAAATATACAATGATAGTTCCCAGAAATGACTAAGAACATGTAAGAAACACCTCAAGTACACGTAAATAGAGTCTTACTACATTTACTGTCGTATTCAGTTCACAGAGGTTTCCAGTGGAAAGCTGTGAAATGACGCAAATACTGGTAATATTTACGTCTCCGGGTACTTCCGGTGGCGTTTTCACGGGACTGTGCTTTGAAATATTAAGTCTTCATGCTTACAGAGCTCAGAATTGGTGTCTAAAGCCTTGGAATGACGAGAATAGTGTTTATGTTTACAATTAAGGAGGATTGGCTTTTGCGTTTTTTTTGTGTGAATCAGTTAAAATGGTGACGATTCCGGTAAATACTTCTGAGCAAACTGTCTAATTTTGGTAAAACTGTTAAAATACACAATGATAGTTCCCAGAAAGTACTAGCAACGTGTAAGAAACACCTCAAGTACACTTAAATAGATTCTTACAACATTTACTGTCGTATTCAATCAGGGAGTTTTCTAGTGGAAAGCTGTGAAATGACGCAAATACTGGTAATATTTACGTCTCCGGGTACTTCCGGTGGCGTTTTCACGGGACTGTGCTTGAAATATTAAGACTTCATGCTTACAGAGCTCAGAATTGGTGTCTAAAGCCTTGGAATGACGAGAATAGTGTTTATGTTTACAATTAAGGAGGATTGGCTTTTGCGTTTTTTTTGTGTGAATCAGTTAAAATGGTGACGATTCCGGTAAATACTTCTAAGCAAACTGTCTAATTTTGGTAAAACTGTTAAAATACACAATGATAGTTCCCAGAAAGGACTAAGAACGTGTAAGAAACACCTCAAGTACACGTAAATAGAGTCTTACTACATTTAATGTCGTATTCAGTCACGGAGGTTTCCAGTGGAAAGCTGTGAAATGACGCAAATACTGGTAATATTTACGTCTCCGGGTACTTCCGGTGGCGTTTTCACGGGACTGTGCTTTGAGAAATTAAGAGTTCATGCTTACAGAGCTCAGAATTGGTGTCTGAAGCCTTGGAATGAAGAGAATATTGTTTCTCTTTACAATTAAGGAGGATTGGCTTTGGCGTTTTTTTGTGTGAATCAGTTAAAATGATGACGATTCTGGTAAATACTTCTAAGCAAACTGTATAATTTTGGTAAAACTGTTAAAATATACAATGATAGTTCCCAGAAATGACTAAGAACGTGTAAGAAACACCTCAAGTACACCTAAATACATTCTTACTACGTTTACTGTCATATTCAATCACGGAGTTTTCCAGTGAAAAGCTGTGAAATGACGCAAATACTGGTAATATTTACGTCTCCGGGTACTTCCGGTGGCGTTTTCACGGGACCGTGCTTTGAAATATTAAGACTTCATGCTTACAGAGCTCAGAATTGGTGTCTAAAGCCTTGGAATGACGAGAATAGTGTTTATGTTTACAATTAAGGAGGATTGGCTTTTGCGTTTTTTTTGTGTGAATCAGTTAAAATGGTGACGATTCCGGTAAATACTTCTAAGCAAACTGTCTAATTTTGGTAAAACTGTTAAAATACACAATGATAGTTCCCAGAAAGTACTAGCAACGTGTAAGAAACACCTCAAGTACACTTAAATAGATTCTTACAACATTTACGGTCGTATTCAATCAGGGAGTTTTCTAGTGGAAAGCTGTGAAATGACGCAAATACTGGTAATATTTACGTCTCCGGGTACTTCCGGTGGCGTTTTCACGGGACTGTGCTTGAAATATTAAGACTTCATGCTTACAGAGCTCAGAATTGGTGTCTAAAGCCTTGGAATGACGAGAATAGTGTTTATGTTTACAATTAAGGAGGATTGGCTTTTGCGTTTTTTTTGTGTGAATCAGTTAAAATGGTGACGATTCCGGTAAATACTTCTAAGCAAACTGTCTAATTTTGGTAAAACTGTTAAAATACACAATGATAGTTCCCAGAAATGACTAAGAACGTGTAAGAAACACCTCAAGTACACCTAAATACATTCTTACTATGTTTACTGTCATATTCAATCACGGAGTTTTCTAGTGGAAAGCTGTGAAATGACGCAAATACTGGTAATATTTACGTCTCCGGGTACTTCCGGTGGCGTTTTCACGGGACTGTGCTTTGAAATATTAAGACTTCATGCTTACAGAGCTCAGAATTGGTGTCTAAAGCCTTGGAATGACGAGAATAGTGTTTATGTTTACAATTAAGGAGGATTGGCTTTTGCGTTTTTTTTGTGTGAATCAGTTAAAATGGTGACGATTCCGGTAAATACTTCTAAGCAAACTGTATAATTTTGGTAAAACTGATAAAATACACAATGATAGTTCCCAGAAAGTACTAGCAACGTGTAAGAAAAACCTCAAGTACACGTAAATAGAGTCTTACTACATTTACTGTCGTATTCAGTCACGGAGGTTTCCAGTGGAAAGCTGTGAAATGACGCAAATACTGGTAATATTTACGTCTCCGGGTACTTCCGGTGGCGTTTTCACGGGACTGTGCTTTGAAATATTAAGACTTCATGCTTACAGAGCTCAGAATTGGTGTCTAACGCCTTGGAATGAGGAGAGTAGTGTTTCTGTTTACAATTAAGGAGGATTGGCTTTGGCGTTTTTTTGTGTGAATCAGTTAAAATGCTGACGATTCCGGTAAATACTTCTAAGCAAACTGTCTAATTTTGGTAAAACTGTTAAAATACACAATGATAGTTCCCATAAAGGACTAACAACGTGTAAGAAACACCTCAAGTACACGTAAGTAGAGTCTTACTACATTTAATGTCGTATTCAGTCACGGAGGTTTCCAGTGGAAAGCTGTGAAATGACGCAAATACTGGTAATATTTACGTCTCCGGGTACTTCCGGTGGCGTTTTCACGGGACTGTGCTTTGAAAAATTAAGAGTTCATGCTTACAGAGCTCAGAATTGGTGTCTGAAGCCTTGGAAAGACGAGAATATTGTTTCTCTTTACAATTAAGGAGGATTGGCTTTGGCGTTTTTTTGTGTGAATCAGTTAAAATGATGACGATTCTGGTAAATACTTCTAAGCAAACTGTATAATTTTGGTAAAACTGTTAAAATATACAATGATAGTTCCCAGAAATGACTAAGAACATGTAAGAAACACCTCAAGTACACGTAAATAGAGTCTTACTACATTTACTGTCGTATTCAGTTCACAGAGGTTTCCAGTGGAAAGCTGTGAAATGACGCAAATACTGGTAATATTTACGTCTCCGGGTACTTCCGGTGGCGTTTTCACGGGACTGTGCTTTGAAATATTAAGTCTTCATGCTTACAGAGCTCAGAATTGGTGTCTAAAGCCTTGGAATGACGAGAATAGTGTTTATGTTTACAATTAAGGAGGATTGGCTTTTGCGTTTTTTTTGTGTGAATCAGTTAAAATGGTGACGATTCCGGTAAATACTTCTGAGCAAACTGTCTAATTTTGGTAAAACTGTTAAAATACACAATGATAGTTCCCAGAAAGTACTAGCAACGTGTAAGAAACACCTCAAGTACACTTAAATAGATTCTTACAACATTTACTGTCGTATTCAATCAGGGAGTTTTCTAGTGGAAAGCTGTGAAATGACGCAAATACTGGTAATATTTACGTCTCCGGGTACTTCCGGTGGCGTTTTCACGGGACTGTGCTTGAAATATTAAGACTTCATGCTTACAGAGCTCAGAATTGGTGTCTAAAGCCTTGGAATGACGAGAATAGTGTTTATGTTTACAATTAAGGAGGATTGGCTTTTGCGTTTTTTTTGTGTGAATCAGTTAAAATGGTGACGATTCCGGTAAATACTTCTAAGCAAACTGTCTAATTTTGGTAAAACTGTTAAAATACACAATGATAGTTCCCAGAAAGGACTAAGAACGTGTAAGAAACACCTCAAGTACACGTAAATAGAGTCTTACTACATTTAATGTCGTATTCAGTCACGGAGGTTTCCAGTGGAAAGCTGTGAAATGACGCAAATACTGGTAATATTTACGTCTCCGGGTACTTCCGGTGGCGTTTTCACGGGACTGTGCTTTGAGAAATTAAGAGTTCATGCTTACAGAGCTCAGAATTGGTGTCTGAAGCCTTGGAATGAAGAGAATATTGTTTCTCTTTACAATTAAGGAGGATTGGCTTTGGCGTTTTTTTTTGTGTGAATCAGTTAAAATGATGACGATTCTGGTAAATACTTCTAAGCAAACTGTATAATTTTGGTAAAACTGTTAAAATACACAATGATAGTTCCCAGAAATGACTAAGAACGTGTAAGAAACACCTCAAGTACACGTAAATAGAGTCTTACTACATTTACTGTCGTATTCAGTTCACGGAGGTTTCCAGTGAAAGCTGTGAAAAGACGCAAATACTGGTAATATTTACGTCTCCGGGTACTTCCGGTGGCGTTTTCACGGGACTGTGCTTTGAAATATTAAGAGTTCATGCTTACAGAGCTCAGAATTGGTGTCTAACGCCTTGGAAAACGAGAATATTGTTTCTCTTTACAATTAAGGAGGATTGGCTTTGGCGTTTTTTTGTGTGAATCAGTTAAAATGGTGACGATTCCGGTAAATACTTCTAGCAAACTGTCTAATTTTGGTAAAACTGTTAAAATACACAATGATAGTTCCCATAAAGGACTAACAACGTGTAAGAAACACCTCAAGTACACGTAAGTAGAGTCTTACTACATTTAATGTCGTATTCAGTCACGGAGGTTTCCAGTGGAAAGCTGTGAAATGACGCAAATACTGGTAATATTTACGTCTCCGGGTACTTCCGGTGGCGTTTTCACGGGACTGTGCTTTGAAAAATTAAGAGTTCATGCTTACAGAGCTCAGAATTGGTGTCTGAAGCCGTGGAAAGACGAGAATATTGTTTCTATTTACAATTAAGGAGGATTGGCTTTGGCGTTTTTTTGTGTGAATCAGTTAAAATGATGATGATTCTGGTAAATACTTCTAAGCAAACTGTATAATTTTGGTAAAACTGTTAAAATATACAATGATAGTTCCCAGAAATGACTAAGAACGTGTAAGAAACACCTCAAGTACACCTAAATACATTCTTACTATGTTTACTGTCATATTCAATCACGGAGTTTTCTAGTGGAAAGCTGTGAAATGACGCAAATACTGGTAATATTTACGTCTCCGGGTACTTCCGGTGGCGTTTTCACGGGACTGTGCTTTGAAATATTAAGACTTCATGCTTACAGAGCTCAGAATTGGTGTCTAACGCCTTGGAATGAGGAGAGTAGTGTTTCTGTTTACAATTAAGGAGGATTGGCTTTGGCGTTTTTTTGTGTGAATCAGTTAAAATGGTGACGATTCCGGTAAATACTTCTAAACAAACTGTCTAATTTTGGTAAAACTGTGAAAATACACAATGATAGTTCCCATAAAGGACTAACAACGTGTAAGAAACACCTCAAGTACACGTAAGTAGAGTCTTACTACATTTAATGTCGTATTCAGTCACGGAGGTTTCCAGTGGAAAGCTGTGAAATGACGCAAATACTGGTAATATTTACGTCTCCGGGTACTTCCGGTGGCGTTTTCACGGGACTCTGCTTTGAAAAATTAAGAGTTCATGCTTACAGAGCTCAGAATTGGTGTCTAACGCCTTGGAAAACGAGAATATTGTTTCTCTTTACAATTAAGGAGGATTGGCTTTGGCGTTTTTTTGTGTGAATCAGTTAAAATGGTGACGATTCCGGTAAATACTTCTAGCAAACTGTCTAATTTTGGTAAAACTGTTAAAATACACAATGATAGTTCCCATAAAGGACTAACAACGTGTAAGAAACACCTCAAGTACACGTAAGTAGAGTCTTACTACATTTAATGTCGTATTCAGTCACGGAGGTTTCCAGTGGAAAGCTGTGAAATGACGCAAATACTGGTAATATTTACGTCTCCGGGTACTTCCGGTGGCGTTTTCACGGGACTGTGCTTTGAAAAATTAAGAGTTCATGCTTACAGAGCTCAGAATTGGTGTCTGAAGCCGTGGAAAGACGAGAATATTGTTTCTATTTACAATTAAGGAGGATTGGCTTTGGCGTTTTTTTGTGTGAATCAGTTAAAATGATGATGATTCTGGTAAATACTTCTAAGCAAACTGTATAATTTTGGTAAAACTGTTAAAATATACAATGATAGTTCCCAGAAATGACTAAGAACGTGTAAGAAACACCTCAAGTACACCTAAATACATTCTTACTATGTTTACTGTCATATTCAATCACGGAGTTTTCTAGTGGAAAGCTGTGAAATGACGCAAATACTGGTAATATTTACGTCTCCGGGTACTTCCGGTGGCGTTTTCACGGGACTGTGCTTTGAAATATTAAGACTTCATGCTTACAGAGCTCAGAATTGGTGTCTAACGCCTTGGAATGAGGAGAGTAGTGTTTCTGTTTACAATTAAGGAGGATTGGCTTTGGCGTTTTTTTGTGTGAATCAGTTAAAATGGTGACGATTCCGGTAAATACTTCTAAACAAACTGTCTAATTTTGGTAAAACTGTTAAAATACACAATGATAGTTCCCATAAAGGACTAACAACGTGTAAGAAACACCTCAAGTACACGTAAGTAGAGTCTTACTACATTTAATGTCGTATTCAGTCACGGAGGTTTCCAGTGGAAAGCTGTGAAATGACGCAAATACTGGTAATATTTACGTCTCCGGGTACTTCCGGTGGCGTTTTCACGGGACTGTGCTTTGAAAAATTAAGAGTTCATGCTTACAGAGCTCAGAATTGGTGTCTGAAGCCTTGGAAAGACGAGAATATTGTTTCTATTTACAATTAAGGAGGATTGGCTTTGGCGTTTTTTTGTGTGAATCAGTTAAAATGGTGACGATTCTGGTAAATACTTCTAAGCAAACTGTATAATTTTGGTAAAACTGTTAAAATATACAATGATAGTTCCCAGAAATGACTAAGAACGTGTAAGAAACACCTCAAGTACACCTAAATACATTCTTACTACGTTTACTGTCATATTCAATCACGGAGTTTTCCAGTGGAAAGCTGTGAAATGACGCAAATACTGGTAATATTTACGTCTCTGGGTACTTCCGGTGGCGTTTTCACGGGACTGTGCTTTGAAATATTAAGACTTCATGCTTACAGAGCTCAGAATTGGTGTCTAAAGCCTTGGAATGATGAGAATAGTTTTTATGTTTACAATTAAGGAGGATTGGCTTTTGCGTTTTTTTTGTGTGAATCAGTTAAAATGGTGACGATTCCGGTAAATACTTCTAAGCAAACTGTCTAATTTTGGTAAAACTGTTAAAATACACAATGATAGTTCCCAGAAAGTACTAGCAACGTGTAAGAAACACCTCAAGTACACTTAAATAGATTCTTACAACATTTACTGTCGTATTCAATCAGGGAGTTTTCTAGTGGAAAGCTGTGAAATGACGCAAATACTGGTAATATTTACGTCTCCGGGTACTTCCGGTGGCGTTTTCACGGGACTGTGCTTGAAATATTAAGACTTCATGCTTACAGAGCTCAGAATTGGTGTCTAAAGCCTTGGAATGACGAGAATAGTGTTTATGTTTACAATTAAGGAGGATTGGCTTTTGCGTTTTTTTTGTGTGAATCAGTTAAAATGGTGACGATTCCGGTAAATACTTCTAAGCAAACTGTCTAATTTTGGTAAAACTGTTAAAATACACAATGATAGTTCCCAGAAATGACTAAGAACGTGTAAGAAACACCTCAAGTACACCTAAATACATTCTTACTATGTTTACTGTCATATTCAATCACGGAGTTTTCTAGTGGAAAGCTGTGAAATGACGCAAATACTGGTAATATTTACGTCTCCGGGTACTTCCGGTGGCGTTTTCACGGGACTGTGCTTTGAAAAATTAAGAGTTCATGCTTACAGAGCTCAGAATTGGTGTCTGAAGCCTTGGAAAGACGAGAATATTGTTTCTCTTTACAATTAAGGAGGATTGGCTTTGGCGTTTTTTTGTGTGAATCAGTTAAAATGATGACGATTCTGGTAAATACTTCTAAGCAAACTGTATAATTTTGGTAAAACTGTTAAAATATACAATGATAGTTCCCAGAAATGACTAAGAACATGTAAGAAACACCTCAAGTACACGTAAATAGAGTCTTACTACATTTACTGTCGTATTCAGTTCACAGAGGTTTCCAGTGGAAAGCTGTGAAATGACGCAAATACTGGTAATATTTACGTCTCCGGGTACTTCCGGTGGCGTTTTCACGGGACTGTGCTTTGAAATATTAAGTCTTCATGCTTACAGAGCTCAGAATTGGTGTCTAAAGCCTTGGAATGACGAGAATAGTGTTTATGTTTACAATTAAGGAGGATTGGCTTTTGCGTTTTTTTTGTGTGAATCAGTTAAAATGGTGACGATTCCGGTAAATACTTCTGAGCAAACTGTCTAATTTTGGTAAAACTGTTAAAATACACAATGATAGTTCCCAGAAAGTACTAGCAACGTGTAAGAAACACCTCAAGTACACTTAAATAGATTCTTACAACATTTACTGTCGTATTCAATCAGGGAGTTTTCTAGTGGAAAGCTGTGAAATGACGCAAATACTGGTAATATTTACGTCTCCGGGTACTTCCGGTGGCGTTTTCACGGGACTGTGCTTGAAATATTAAGACTTCATGCTTACAGAGCTCAGAATTGGTGTCTAAAGCCTTGGAATGACGAGAATAGTGTTTATGTTTACAATTAAGGAGGATTGGCTTTTGCGTTTTTTTTGTGTGAATCAGTTAAAATGGTGACGATTCCGGTAAATACTTCTAAGCAAACTGTCTAATTTTGGTAAAACTGTTAAAATACACAATGATAGTTCCCAGAAAGGACTAAGAACGTGTAAGAAACACCTCAAGTACACGTAAATAGAGTCTTACTACATTTAATGTCGTATTCAGTCACGGAGGTTTCCAGTGGAAAGCTGTGAAATGACGCAAATACTGGTAATATTTACGTCTCCGGGTACTTCCGGTGGCGTTTTCACGGGACTGTGCTTTGAGAAATTAAGAGTTCATGCTTACAGAGCTCAGAATTGGTGTCTGAAGCCTTGGAATGAAGAGAATATTGTTTCTCTTTACAATTAAGGAGGATTGGCTTTGGCGTTTTTTTTTGTGTGAATCAGTTAAAATGATGACGATTCTGGTAAATACTTCTAAGCAAACTGTATAATTTTGGTAAAACTGTTAAAATACACAATGATAGTTCCCAGAAATGACTAAGAACGTGTAAGAAACACCTCAAGTACACGTAAATAGAGTCTTACTACATTTACTGTCGTATTCAGTTCACGGAGGTTTCCAGTGAAAGCTGTGAAAAGACGCAAATACTGGTAATATTTACGTCTCCGGGTACTTCCGGTGGCGTTTTCACGGGACTGTGCTTTCAAATATTAAGAGTTCATGCTTACAGAGCTCAGAATTGGTGTCTAACGCCTTGGAAAACGAGAATATTGTTTCTCTTTACAATTAAGGAGGATTGGCTTTGGCGTTTTTTTGTGTGAATCAGTTAAAATGGTGACGATTCCGGTAAATACTTCTAGCAAACTGTCTAATTTTGGTAAAACTGTTAAAATACACAATGATAGTTCCCATAAAGGACTAACAACGTGTAAGAAACACCTCAAGTACACGTAAGTAGAGTCTTACTACATTTAATGTCGTATTCAGTCACGGAGGTTTCCAGTGGAAAGCTGTGAAATGACGCAAATACTGGTAATATTTACGTCTCCGGGTACTTCCGGTGGCGTTTTCACGGGACTGTGCTTTGAAAAATTAAGAGTTCATGCTTACAGAGCTCAGAATTGGTGTCTGAAGCCGTGGAAAGACGAGAATATTGTTTCTATTTACAATTAAGGAGGATTGGCTTTGGCGTTTTTTTGTGTGAATCAGTTAAAATGATGATGATTCTGGTAAATACTTCTAAGCAAACTGTATAATTTTGGTAAAACTGTTAAAATATACAATGATAGTTCCCAGAAATGACTAAGAACGTGTAAGAAACACCTCAAGTACACCTAAATACATTCTAACTATGTTTACTGTCATATTCAATCACGGAGTTTTCTAGTGGAAAGCTGTGAAATGACGCAAATACTGGTAATATTTACGTCTCCGGGTACTTCCGGTGGCGTTTTCACGGGACTGTGCTTTGAAATATTAAGACTTCATGCTTACAGAGCTCAGAATTGGTGTCTAACGCCTTGGAATGAGGAGAGTAGTGTTTCTGTTTACAATTAAGGAGGATTGGCTTTGGCGTTTTTTTGTGTGAATCAGTTAAAATGGTGACGATTCCGGTAAATACTTCTAAACAAACTGTCTAATTTTGGTAAAACTGTGAAAATACACAATGATAGTTCCCATAAAGGACTAACAACGTGTAAGAAACACCTCAAGTACACGTAAGTAGAGTCTTACTACATTTAATGTCGTATTCAGTCACGGAGGTTTCCAGTGGAAAGCTGTGAAATGACGCAAATACTGGTAATATTTACGTCTCCGGGTACTTCCGGTGGCGTTTTCACGGGACTGTGCTTTGAAAAATTAAGAGTTCATGCTTACAGAGCTCAGAATTGGTGTCTGAAGCCTTGGAAAGACGAGAATATTGTTTCTATTTACAATTAAGGAGGATTGGCTTTGGCGTTTTTTTGTGTGAATCAGTTAAAATGATGACGATTCTGGTAAATACTTCTAAGCAAACTGTATAATTTTGGTAAAACTGTTAAAATATACAATGATAGTTCCCAGAAATGACTAAGAACGTGTAAGAAACACCTCAAGTACACCTAAATACATTCTTACTACGTTTACTGTCATATTCAATCACGGAGTTTTCCAGTGGAAAGCTGTGAAATGACGCAAATACTGGTAATATTTACGTCTCCGGGTACTTCCGGTGGCGTTTTCACGGGACTGTGCTTTGAAATATTAAGACATCATGCTTACAGAGCTCAGAATTGGTGTCTAAAGCCTTGGAATGATGAGAATAGTTTTTATGTTTACAATTAAGGAGGATTGGCTTTTGCGTTTTTTTTGTGTGAATCAGTTAAAATGGTGACGATTCCGGTAAATACTTCTGAGCAAACTGTCTAATTTTGGTAAAACTGTTAAAATACACAATGATAGTTCCCAGAAAGTACTAGCAACGTGTAAGAAACACCTCAAGTACACTTAAATAGATTCTTACAACATTTACTGTCGTATTCAATCAGGGAGTTTTCTAGTGGAAAGCTGTGAAATGACGCAAATACTGGTAATATTTACGTCTCCGGGTACTTCCGGTGGCGTTTTCACGGGACTGTGCTTGAAATATTAAGACTTCATGCTTACAGAGCTCAGAATTGGTGTCTAAAGCCTTGGAATGACGAGAATAGTGTTTATGTTTACAATTAAGGAGGATTGGCTTTTGCGTTTTTTTTGTGTGAATCAGTTAAAATGGTGACGATTCCGGTAAATACTTCTAAGCAAACTGTCTAATTTTGGTAAAACTGTTAAAATACACAATGATAGTTCCCAGAAAGGACTAAGAACGTGTAAGAAACACCTCAAGTACACGTAAATAGAGTCTTACTACATTTAATGTCGTATTCAGTCACGGAGGTTTCCAGTGGAAAGCTGTGAAATGACGCAAATACTGGTAATATTTACGTCTCCGGGTACTTCCGGTGGCGTTTTCACGGGACTGTGCTTTGAGAAATTAAGAGTTCATGCTTACAGAGCTCAGAATTGGTGTCTGAAGCCTTGGAATGAAGAGAATATTGTTTCTCTTTACAATTAAGGAGGATTGGCTTTGGCGTTTTTTTGTGTGAATCAGTTAAAATGATGACGATTCTGGTAAATACTTCTAAGCAAACTGTATAATTTTGGTAAAACTGTTAAAATACACAATGATAGTTCCCAGAAATGACTAAGAACGTGTAAGAAACACCTCAAGTACACGTAAATAGAGTCTTACTACATTTACTGTCGTATTCAGTTCACGGAGGTTTCCAGTGAAAGCTGTGAAAAGACGCAAATACTGGTAATATTTACGTCTCCGGGTACTTCCGGTGGCGTTTTCACGGGACTGTGCTTTGAAATATTAAGAGTTCATGCTTACAGAGCTCAGAATTGGTGTCTAACGCCTTGGAAAACGAGAATATTGTTTCTCTTTACAATTAAGGAGGATTGGCTTTGGCGTTTTTTTGTGTGAATCAGTTAAAATGGTGACGATTCCGGTAAATACTTCTAGCAAACTGTCTAATTTTGGTAAAACTGTTAAAATACACAATGATAGTTCCCATAAAGGACTAACAACGTGTAAGAAACACCTCAAGTACACGTAAGTAGAGTCTTACTACATTTAATGTCGTATTCAGTCACGGAGGTTTCCAGTGGAAAGCTGTGAAATGACGCAAATACTGGTAATATTTACGTCTCCGGGTACTTCCGGTGGCGTTTTCACGGGACTGTGCTTTGAAAAATTAAGAGTTCATGCTTACAGAGCTCAGAATTGGTGTCTGAAGCCGTGGAAAGACGAGAATATTGTTTCTATTTACAATTAAGGAGGATTGGCTTTGGCGTTTTTTTGTGTGAATCAGTTAAAATGATGATGATTCTGGTAAATACTTCTAAACAAACTGTATAATTTTGGTAAAACTGTTAAAATATACAATGATAGTTCCCAGAAATGACTAAGAACGTGTAAGAAACACCTCAAGTACACCTAAATACATTCTTACTATGTTTACTGTCATATTCAATCACGGAGTTTTCTAGTGGAAAGCTGTGAAATGACGCAAATACTGGTAATATTTACGTCTCCGGGTACTTCCGGTGGCGTTTTCACGGGACTGTGCTTTGAAATATTAAGACTTCATGCTTACAGAGCTCAGAATTGGTGTCTAACGCCTTGGAATGAGGAGAGTAGTGTTTCTGTTTACAATTAAGGAGGATTGGCTTTGGCGTTTTTTTGTGTGAATCAGTTAAAATGGTGACGATTCCGGTAAATACTTCTAAACAAACTGTCTAATTTTGGTAAAACTGTTAAAATACACAATGATAGTTCCCATAAAGGACTAACAACGTGTAAGAAACACCTCAAGTACACGTAAGTAGAGTCTTACTACATTTAATGTCGTATTCAGTCACGGAGGTTTCCAGTGGAAAGCTGTGAAATGACGCAAATACTGGTAATATTTACGTCTCCGGGTACTTCCGGTGGCGTTTTCACGGGACTGTGCTTTGAAAAATTAAGAGTTCATGCTTACAGAGCTCAGAATTGGTGTCTGAAGCCTTGGAAAGACGAGAATATTGTTTCTATTTACAATTAAGGAGGATTGGCTTTGGCGTTTTTTTGTGTGAATCAGTTAAAATGATGACGATTCTGGTAAATACTTCTAAGCAAACTGTATAATTTTGGTAAAACTGTTAAAATATACAATGATAGTTCCCAGAAATGACTAAGAACGTGTAAGAAACACCTCAAGTACACCTAAATACATTCTTACTACGTTTACTGTCATATTCAATCACGGAGTTTTCCAGTGGAAAGCTGTGAAATGACGCAAATACTGGTAATATTTACGTCTCCGGGTACTTCCGGTGGCGTTTTCACGGGACTGTGCTTTGAAATATTAAGACTTCATGCTTACAGAGCTCAGAATTGGTGTCTAACGCCTTGGAATGATGAGAATAGTTTTTATGTTTACAATTAAGGAGGATTGGCTTTTGCGTTTTTTTTGTGTGAATCAGTTAAAATGGTGACGATTCCGGTAAATACTTCTAAGCAAACTGTCTAATTTTGGTAAAACTGTTAAAATACACAATGATAGTTCCCAGAAAGTACTAGCAACGTGTAAGAAACACCTCAAGTACACTTAAATAGATTCTTACAACATTTACTGTCGTATTCAATCAGGGAGTTTTCTAGTGGAAAGCTGTGAAATGACGCAAATACTGGTAATATTTACGTCTCCGGGTACTTCCGGTGGCGTTTTCACGGGACTGTGCTTGAAATATTAAGACTTCATGCTTACAGAGCTCAGAATTGGTGTCTAAAGCCTTGGAATGACGAGAATAGTGTTTATGTTTACAATTAAGGAGGATTGGCTTTTGCGTTTTTTTTGTGTGAATCAGTTAAAATGGTGACGATTCCGGTAAATACTTCTAAGCAAACTGTCTAATTTTGGTAAAACTGTTAAAATACACAATGATAGTTCCCAGAAATGACTAAGAACGTGTAAGAAACACCTCAAGTACACGTAAATAGAGTCTTACTACATTTACTGTCGTATTCAGTTCACGGAGGTTTCCAGTGGAAAGCTGTGAAATGACGCAAATACTGGTAATATTTACGTCTCCGGGTACTTCCGGTGGCGTTTTCACGGGACTGTGCTTTGAAATATTAAGACTTCATGCTTACAGAGCTCAGAATTGGTGTCTAAAGCCTTGGAATGACGAGAATAGTGTTTATGTTTACAATTAAGGAGGATTGGCTTTTGCGTTTATTTTGTGTGAATCAGTTAAAATGGTGACGATTCCGGTAAATACTTCTAAGCAAACTGTCTAATTTTGGTAAAACTGTTAAAATACACAATGATAGTTCCCAGAAAGTACTAGCAACGTGTAAGAAACACCTCAAGTACACTTAAATAGATTCTTACAACATTTACTGTCGTATTCAATCAGGGAGTTTTCTAGTGGAAAGCTGTGAAATGACGCAAATACTGGTAATATTTACGTCTCCGGGTACTTCCGGTGGCGTTTTCACGGGACTGTGCTTGAAATATTAAGACTTCATGCTTACAGAGCTCAGAATTGGTGTCTAACGCCTTGGAATGAGGAGAATAGTGTTTCTGTTTACAATTAAGGAGGATTGGCTTTGGCGTTTTTTTGTGTGAATCAGTTAAAATGATGACGATTCTGGTAAATACTTCTAAGCAAACTGTATAATTTTGGTAAAACTGTTAAAATATACAATGATAGTTCCCAGAAATGACTAAGAACGTGTAAGAAACACCTCAAGTACACCTAAATACATTCTTACTACGTTTACTGTCATATTCAATCACGGAGTTTTCCAGTGGAAAGCTGTGAAATGACGCAAATACTGGTAATATTTACGTCTCCGGGTACTTCCGGTGGCGTTTTCACGGGACTGTGCTTTGAAATATTAAGACTTCATGCTTACAGAGCTCAGAATTGGTGTCTAAAGCCTTGGAATGACGAGAATAGTGTTTATGTTTACAATTAAGGAGGATTGGCTTTTGCGTTTTTTTTGTGTGAATCAGTTAAAATGGTGACGATTCCGGTAAATACTTCTAAGCAAACTGTCTAATTTTGGTAAAACTGTTAAAATACACAATGATAGTTCCCAGAAAGTACTAGCAACGTGTAAGAAACACCTCAAGTACACTTAAATAGATTCTTACAACATTTAGTGTCGTATTCAATCAGGGAGTTTTCTAGTGGAAAGCTGTGAAATGACGCAAATACTGGTAATATTTACGTCTCCGGGTACTTCCGGTGGCGTTTTCACGGGACTGTGCTTTGAAATATTAAGACTTCATGCTTACAGAGCTCAGAATTGGTGTCTAAAGCCTTGGAATGACGAGAATAGTGTTTATGTTTACAATTAAGGAGGATTGGCTTTTGCGTTTTTTTTGTGTGAATCAGTTAAAATGGTGACGATTCCGGTAAATACTTCTAAGCAAACTGTATAATTTTGGTAAAACTGATAAAATACACAATGATAGTTCCCAGAAAGTACTAGCAACGTGTAAGAAACACCTCAAGTACACGTAAATAGAGTCTTACTACATTTAATGTCGTATTCGTTCACGGAGGTTTCCAGTGGAAAGCTGTGAAATGACGCAAATACTGGTAATATTTACGTCTCCGGGTACTTCCGGTGGCGTTTTCACGGGACTGTGCTTTGAAATATTAAGACTTCATGCTTACAGAGCTCAGAATTGGTGTCTAAAGCCTTGGAATGACGAGAATAGTGTTTATGTTTACAATTAAGGAGGATTGGCTTTTGCGTTTTTTTTGTGTGAATCAGTTAAAATGGTGACGATTCCGGTAAATACTTCTAAGCAAACTGTATAATTTTGGTAAAACTGATAAAATACACAATGATATTTCCCAGAAAGTACTAGCAACGTGTAAGAAACACCTCAAGTACACGTAAATAGAGTCTTACTACATTTAATGTCGTATTCGTTCACGGAGGTTTCCAGTGGAAAGCTGTGAAATGACGCAAATACTGGTAATATTTACGTCTCCGGGTACTTCCGGTGGCGTTTTCACGGGACTGTGCTTTGAAAAATTAAGAGTTCATGCTTACAGAGCTCAGAATTGGTGTCTGAACCCTTGGAAAGACGAGAATATTGTTTCTATTTACAATTAAGGAGGATTGGCTTTGGCGTTTTTTTGTGTGAATCAGTTAAAATGATGACGATTCTGGTAAATACTTCTAAGCAAACTGTATAATTTTGGTAAAACTGTTAAAATATACAATGATAGTTCCCAGAAATGACTAAGAACGTGTAAGAAACACCTCAAGTACACCTAAATACATTCTTACTACGTTTACTGTCAGATTCAATCACGGAGTTTTCCAGTGGAAAGCTGTGAAATGACGCAAATACTGGTAATATTTACGTCTCCGGGTACTTCCGGTGGCGTTTTCACGGGACTGTGCTTTGAAATATTAAGACTTCATGCTTACAGAGCTCAGAATTGGTGTCTGAAGCCTTGGAATGACGAGAATAGTGTTTATGTTTACAATTAAGGAGGATTGGCTTTTGCGTTTTTTTTGTGTGAATCAGTTAAAATGGTGACGATTCCGGTAAATACTTCTAAGCAAACTGTATAATTTTGGTAAAACTGATAAAATACACAATGATAGTTCCCAGAAAGTACTAGCAACGTGTAAGAAACACCTCAAGTACACGTAAATAGAGTCTTACTACATTTAATGTCGTATTCGTTCACGGAGGTTTCCAGTGGAAAGCTGTGAAATGACGCAAATACTGGTAATATTTACGTCTCCGGGTACTTCCGGTGGCGTTTTCACGGGACTGTGCTTTAAAAAATTAAGAGTTCATGCTTACAGAGCTCAGAATTGGTGTCTGAAGCCTTGGAAAGACGAGAATATTGTTTCTATTTACAATTAAGTAGGATTGGCTTTGGCGTTTTTTTGTGTGAATCAGTTAAAATGATGACGATTCTGGTAAATACTTCTAAGCAAACTGTATAATTTTGGTAAAACTGTTAAAATATACAATGATAGTTCCCAGAAATGACTAAGAACGTGTAAGAAACACCTCAAGTACACCTAAATACATTCTTAGTACGTTTACTGTCATATTCAATCACGGAGTTTTCCAGTGGAAAGCTGTGAAATGACGCAAATACTGGTAATATTTACGTCTCCGGGTACTTCCGGTGGCGTTTTCACGGGACTGTGCTTTGAAATATTAAGACTTCATGCTTACAGAGCTCAGAATTGGTGTCTAAAGCCTTGGAATGACGAGAATAGTGTTTATGTTTACAATTAAGGAGGATTGGCTTTTGCGTTTTTTTTGTGTGAATCAGTTAAAATGGTGACGATTCCGGTAAATACTTCTAAGCAAACTGTCTAATTTTGGTAAAACTGTTAAAATACAC
The DNA here is from genome assembly GCF_963259705.1 of Myotis daubentonii. Lineage (NCBI taxonomy): Eukaryota > Metazoa > Chordata > Mammalia > Chiroptera > Vespertilionidae > Myotis > Myotis daubentonii. Next base: position 373,527 of record NW_026775470.1, read on the forward strand.
AATGATAGTTCCCAGAAATGACTAAGAACGTGTAAGAAACACCTCAAGTACACGTAAATAGAGTCTTACTACATTTACTGTCGTATTCAGTTCACGGAGGTTTCCAGTGGAAAGCTGTGAAATGACGAAAATACTGGTAATATTTACGTCTCCGGGTACTTCCGGTGGCGTTTTCACGGGACTGTGCTTGAAATATTAAGACTTCATGCTTACAGAGCTCAGAATTGGTGTCTAAAGCCTTGGAATGACGAGAATAGTGTTTATGTTTACAATTAAGGAGGATTGGCTTTTGCGTTTTTTTTGTGTGAATCAGTTAAAATGGTGACGATTCCGGTAAATACTTCTAAGCAAACTGTATAATTTTGGTAAAACTGTTAAAATACACAATGATAGTTCCCAGAAATTACTAAGAACGTGTAAGAAACACCTCAAGTACACCTAAATACATTATTACTATGTTTACTGTCATATTCAATCACGGAGTTTTCTAGTGGAAAGCTGTGAAATGACGCAAATACTGGTAATATTTACGTCTCCGGGTACTTCCGGTGGCGTTTTCACGGGACTGTGCTTTGAAATATTAAGACTTCATGCTTACAGAGCTCAGAATTGGTGTCTAACGCCTTGGAATGAGGAGAGTAGTGTTTCTGTTTACAATTAAGGAGGATTGGCTTTGGCGTTTTTTTGTGTGAATCAGTTAAAATGGTGACGATTCCCGTAAATACTTCTAAGCAAACTGTCTAATTTTGGTAAAACTGTTAAAATACACAATGATAGTTCCCAGAAATGACTAAGAACGTGTAAGAAACACCTCAAGTACACGTAAATAGAGTCTTACTACATTTACTGTCGTATTCAGTTCACGGAGGTTTCCAGTGGAAAGCTGTGAAATGACGCAAATACTGGTAATATTTACGTCTCCGGGTACTTCCGTTGGCGTTTTCACGGGACTGTGCTTTGAAATATTAAGACTTCATGCTTACAGAGCTCAGAATTGGTGTCTAACGCCTTGGAATGAGGAGAATAGTGTTTCTGTTTACAATTAAGGAGGATTGACTTTGGCGTTTTTTTTGTGTGAATCAGTTAAAATGGTGACGATTCCGGTAAATACTTCTAAGCAAACTGTCTAATTTTGGTAAAACTGTTAAAATACACAATGATAGTTCCCATAAAGGACTAACAACGTGTAAGAAACACCTCAAGTACACGTAAGTAGAGTCTTACTACATTTAATGTCGTATTCAGTCACGGAGGTTTCCAGTGGAAAGCTGTGAAATGACGCAAATACTGGTAATATTTACGCCTCCGGGTACTTCCGGTGGCGTTTTCACGGGACTGTGTTTTGAAAAATTAAGAGTTCATGCTTACAGAGCTCAGAATTGGTGTCTGAAGCCTTGGTAAGACGAGAATATTGTTTCTATTTACAATTAAGGAGGATTGGCTTTGGCGTTTTTTTGTGTGAATCAGTTAAAATGATGACGATTCTGGTAAATACTTCTAAGCAAACTGTATAATTTTGGTAAAACTGTTAAAATATACAATGATAGTTCCCAGAAATGACTAAGAACGTGTAAGAAACACCTCAAGTACACCTAAATACATTCTTACTATGTTTACTGTCATATTCAATCACGGAGTTTTCTAGTGGAAAGCTGTGAAATGACGCAAATACTGGTAATATTTACGTCTCCGGGTACTTCCGGTGGCGTTTTCACGGGACTGTGCTTTGAAATATTAAGACTTCATGCTTACAGAGCTCAGAATTGGTGTCTAAAGCCTTGGAATGACGAGAATAGTGTTTATGTTTACAATTAAGGAGGATTGGCTTTTGCGTTTTTTTTGTGTGAATCAGTTAAAATGGTGACGATTCCGGTAAATACTTCTAAGCAAACTGTATAATTTTGGTAAAACTGATAAAATACACAATGATAGTTCCCAGAAAGTACTAGCAACGTGTAAGAAACACCTCAAGTACACGTAAATAGAGTCTTACTACATTTAATGTCGTATTCGTTCACGGAGGTTTCCAGTGAAAGCTGTGAAAAGACGCAAATACTGGTAATATTTACGTCTCCGGGTACTTCCGGTGGCGTTTTCACGGGACTGTGCTTTGAAATATTAAGAGTTCATGCTTACAGAGCTCAGAATTGGTGTCTAACGCCTTGGAAAACGAGAATATTGTTTCTCTTTACAATTAAGGAGGATTGGCTTTGGCGTTTTTTTGTGTGAATCAGTTAAAATGGTGACGATTCCGGTAAATACTTCTAGCAAACTGTCTAATTTTGGTAAAACTGTTAAAATACACAATGATAGTTCCCATAAAGGACTAACAACGTGTAAGAAACACCTCAAGTACACGTAAGTAGAGTCTTACTACATTTAATGTCGTATTCAGTCACGGAGGTTTCCAGTGGAAAGCTGTGAAATGACGCAAATACTGGTAATATTTACGTCTCCGGGTACTTCCGGTGGCGTTTTCACGGGACTGTGCTTTGAAAAATTAAGAGTTCATGCTTACAGAGCTCAGAATTGGTGTCTGAAGCCGTGGAAAGACGAGAATATTGTTTCTATTTACAATTAAGGAGGATTGGCTTTGGCGTTTTTTTGTGTGAATCAGTTAAAATGATGATGATTCTGGTAAATACTTCTAAGCAAACTGTATAATTTTGGTAAAACTGTTAAAATATACAATGATAGTTCCCAGAAATGACTAAGAACGTGTAAGAAACACCTCAAGTACACCTAAATACATTCTTACTATGTTTACTGTCATATTCAATCACGGAGTTTTCTAGTGGAAAGCTGTGAAATGACGCAAATACTGGTAATATTTACGTCTCCGGGTACTTCCGGTGGCGTTTTCACGGGACTGTGCTTTGAAATATTAAGACTTCATGCTTACAGAGCTCAGAATTGGTGTCTAACGCCTTGGAATGAGGAGAGTAGTGTTTCTGTTTACAATTAAGGAGGATTGGCTTTGGCGTTTTTTTGTGTGAATCAGTTAAAATGGTGACGATTCCGGTAAATACTTCTAAACAAACTGTCTAATTTTGGTAAAACTGTTAAAATACACAATGATAGTTCCCATAAAGGACTAACAACGTGTAAGAAACACCTCAAGTACACGTAAGTAGAGTCTTACTACATTTAATGTCGTATTCAGTCACGGAGGTTTCCAGTGGAAAGCTGTGAAATGACGCAAATACTGGTAATATTTACGTCTCCGGGTACTTCCGGTGGCGTTTTCACGGGACTGTGCTTTGAAAAATTAAGAGTTCATGCTTACAGAGCTCAGAATTGGTGTCTGAAGCCTTGGAAAGACGAGAATATTGTTTCTATTTACAATTAAGGAGGATTGGCTTTGGCGTTTTTTTGTGTGAATCAGTTAAAATGATGACGATTCTGGTAAATACTTCTAAGCAAACTGTATAATTTTGGTAAAACTGTTAAAATATACAATGATAGTTCCCAGAA